>NW_009708393.1:243-26836 GCF_000703405.1 Apaloderma vittatum | reverse complement strand
GGTCCCTTCCAACCCTGATAATTCTATGATTTTATGATTCTTTAAGAAAGATGACCTGCCAGTCTGAAACAACAGATAATGAGAAACCACACAGCACGAAGAATGTTAAACCAGAATTCTGTTTCATTTCTACATGTTAATCTGAAAAATCCTGGACCTGCTTGCTGCAATACGGCAGCTTTCAATGATGCAACATGACATTCCCTCCCCTGCTGATTCCAGTCTCTAAGGAGAAGTCGGACCACACCATCACCATTTCTTCCTCATGCTGGTCTTCTTTAGGATATTAGAACCAGTTGTAACTAATACCTGGTTCCCAAACATATGATGCCTATTAAGCAGTAATACCAGAAGAAACTAAGAGAACATAAAAGGAGAAAAAACAATTCCCAGACCAAGACCTCGGAAGCCAAACATGGTTAACAGAAATATGTTAGTTCCTAAAGAACAACCCAGAACAGCGATGATTTCACAAACACCTAAAAGCCAGGAGAAATTGCTCCAAACCCAGCAATGCCACTGCTAGTTCCAGAGGACGTTAAACAACAGCCTTCCAACAAGTCCACATATACATCATATGGTTTCATGGGCTTTTTCTTTCAAAAACAATGGAAACAAGAATTAAACATACACAGTACTGAAGTCAGATCATGGCTGCAGGTAGTAAGCTCTCCCTCAGAAAAAAAAATAAAAATACAAGCAACCAAACCCACTAGTCATCATTCTCTTTTAAGCTATTTTTATATCACAGAATTACACGCACAAGGCAATTGAGACATGATACCTACTTCCCAGGGCTATTCTCGAGGAAGACCCAACGCAAATTTACAAAGTCAGAGCCTATAAAGCTCAACCTGTTCTGCAGCTGCAAATACCAATAGATGTCTTCTTTATGCACACTTAAATACCACCCAACAAGAATGGCAACGTACTTGTCACTTACTGATCCTTGGACGCACCTCAAAAGACAGCACATGAAGAAAGCACAGGTGACCCTTAACTTCTTAAACTGTTCATCAAGCCTTACTTTTAACTTTTAATCAATTGTTTATAGTACAATAATTTCACGTTGGTGTATCCATCCACCATTCGCACAAAGCCTACTTACCGGCAAGGTAAGAGGCAACTCTATTTCCATAATTCCTGTCAAACAGGGAGTTTTTGCTTGTCTTGAAGGCCCTCCCGTGGGTGGGCTACACAGGAAAAAGAGCCACAGCCTACCCGTGTGTCTCACTGTGGTTACCATTACACTTTCCCATACCCACCTTCTTCACTGTGAACTTTCACCGCTGCAATTGAAGCTCATTACTTCTTGCACTAGCTGACGTCATTGAGAACAGATCATCCCCTTCCTCTTTGCAGTGCATTTTGTGTATTAGAACACTCACCCCAACTCCTCCTTAGATTCCTCTTTATCAGAACAACTCCCATTCAATCTCTTCTAAGTCGTTCTCCTTGTCTTCGATTAACTTCCTTGCTCCCCTTAGATATTCTCTAACTGACACAAATCTTCCTTGAGGTGCAGCCCTGACCACCAAGTACTTATCACTGTAGAATAGAACAGAAATATTTTATTTATTCTACAAATAGCAGTTTCATCTACAGACCCCGATGTCAGCCTTACTGATGTCAAAACACACCGATAAGGAATCGGCGTCACATTGCAATCCGTGGTGTCTCCTCAGGGTGAGTTGTTTCATTTTGATTCCCACATCCCTACCCTGGACTGCCATCTACTTAGTTATTTCCAAATTCTGTGGTGCCATTCTTAGGTGTAAAATTAAGAATTTCCTTTTTTCACCTCTCCAGGTAGACAAGAATCTTTAAAACCTAACTCTATCCTTCCAAGCTACCCATATGTTTAGGCAAGTTTCATATTTCTCAGAACATTATATGAAAATGCTTAAGATGGACTTGATTCAAAATTGTTTACTTCCCATAAACTCACTAGTCATGATCTTCACATTATTTTCCAAATGTGTTTTTCTCTAATCTGCGTTTCCCTACCTTGTCTAGAAGAATGTCATTGGATACGTCAGGAACCTTATTAATGTCAAAATATAGGACATCTACTGCCCGCAGCAAACTACGCTGCTGTTGAGAAATGGTCCAGGCACCACCACATGGGATCCACTGTGAAGAGCAGCGTTAGGTTCAAAATGAAAAGACGGACAACAAATAGGAAATATTTGCATCAAGGAGCAAGGGGAGATACATACAGCTCACCAGCTTTGCAGACTAGAGTTTTAAAAATAATCATTGGGCAAGTAATTCTGTTGCTCATTTAAAATCATTAACATTTCTGACTCTTACTGCGACTGCCTAGAGATGATTTTTTTCTCCGGAGACTGTGCCTCTGATGGTGCCATTGTGCTGGCAGCAGCCTCAAGGGCTCCTCAGTTGGCAACAGAGGGTGCGAGGGCTCGCGGTGCTGCCAGCTTTGCAAATACTCTGAGGCATGTTTTATTCAAGAACATTTGGAACAAGGAGAGCAATCCCTTGTTGATGGTTCCAACACAGGAACTCGGAAAACAAATAATAATAGGTTCAGCATGAAGCCACGAGTCGGAAGATCCATCACACTCCCCATAATGCAGCAGGGCAGACACATAGACCTCATTAACTCTTAACATTTGCCAGTGCCACCGAGTAGGATGGACCATTAAAGGCAGGGAGGAAAACACGAGAAATATCTTTTCTTAGTGAGGCATGACTTACTAATCCACTTAAGAGATGCAGAGAGGGAAGGAAATACACGCATTCACTCCTAACAAAGGAAAATGGCAACAGAAAACAACGTAGAAAAAGATAAGGGCAATAAAACCCCCGAACAGCCTAGCATTACTTTTGTCACCAAAAAGACAACTTGCCAATATTCTATAGGCAGGCATCCTTTTAGGAAAACGCTCAGGAAAAAGTTTTGAGTTTGGGCAACGTATGAACATACTCCACAGGACGTTTAACAAGTCTGAGGTTATGACACAGATCACGAGGAATTTTAGTAATTAGCACATCTAGAAATAACGTCGCAACACCTGAGCAGTCACCTTGGTTTAGAACAGAGATAACAACTGCCAAGCTAGTGCTAGGCTACCCCCCTGGCATTGCGGGGTTTCTTACCAGATTGTTAGGCTCTGAGTTCACAAAAATGTAGACTTTGTGGAGCTTTGAAACAATCCAGATGTTTTAAGAATAGGTGGAATTTTACAGATACACGCAAGACTTTTTTCATTGCTCAAGAGGCCTGTGATAACTCCAGCTTTCCTTTATACAAAAAAAATAGTGGTCAAGTCAACCCTTCATTTGTAGATTAAAGATTAATAAGCAAGAAAATGTCTCAGAAAATCTGAGATTCTAAGGCTGGTACTGTAGAAACACTTTAACAGAAGAGATAGAAGAATTAAGACTGACCATGTAAAAACAATGAGAATGAAAACTGAATTTAAAAAGTAAACTAGGGAGCAGGGTAAAAAAAACCCAACAGCTACGGTGGAGGGAAAACTCATGCAGGCCACTGAGTTTGGAAACTCCACAATCTGCAGAAAGACCCTAAAAAGCCTTTTCTGTGTTTAAAGAGCACAGTAATAGTGTATTCTGTATATGACAAAAACTGACGGAGTGAATTCTCTCCTTGTTATAAACAAATTATGACGCAGTGCTGCTGACATAAGGCTCTGCTCTCGTTCACACAAGGACCCTATTTTTTCCCCCAAAATATTTCAAAGGGAAAAAAGAGAAAACATATTTTTAATTCAAGTTAAAAAAAAAATCCCACTTTAGCATTTATTTATTTATTTATTCATTCTTATATTTGGTTCTAACAACCTGCAAATTCCCCCCATCAACACCAAGCATAGGTTACATTTGAACCGACTGGGCTCATGTGCAGGCAGATGTTGGCTTTTCCTCCTGTTCAGAAAAGGGATTGACTCAACCCCAACAGGCTACCTTCTCTTTCTCAAAATATCCTCAAAGTTACAGAAGTTTTTTTTTTCTCCCAATCTTTACTATCATCGATTTTCAGAGAAGTCTTAAAGAGCACACGGATAGGTAAAAAATGGGTGAGGAATGAACGATAACCCTGTCCTATAGCTGAAATGTTAAGCCATTAGCAAGATTTATGGAAGCACAATCATGCTTCCATAAAGCAGCGTATCTATCCTTGCAAAACAGACATTTCTGAGATAATCCATCTGATCACACCCATCCCAAGGTCTTTTTGCACTACCTTGAACAACCTGAAATGCAACACTAGCAGTGATCTTAAAGGTCTTTCCTAACCAAAGGGATTCTATGATTCTGTAACATGCAACAGAGCTGCAGGTACCAACTCAGTAACACCCAGTAACTTCCTCACTGAAAACAAATTTACAAATAAAGACAACGTGTATTTGAATGTGTCTAATTAAATTGTTACACTTATTCTGAAAAACAGACAAAACAGGTTTACAAATTAATACTTATTTTTGCATTTCTTCCCTCAACTGCAATGCCGTATTGTCAAATGTGGCTGAGTTGATCAACTAAGAAATGTCACAAAACTCAGTACACGGATGATATTTTCCCATTCTCATGCAGTAACCTGGAATACAAATGCATTTACTAAAGGCTCTAGGTATCACGACACATCAACAACGACGGGTATCATGAGAGACCAGCAACGTCCAGCTCAGAAGCAAACACACTTTCAAGAGCACGTGTCCCAGTTGCAACGGCGACATCTTTAGATGAGAACTCCTCTTGTTATACAGGCCTCTTTAAATGGCAAGAGCTTTTAGTCAACATCTATTTGGTCAGATTTTAATGAGCGATAAGGTCTCTGCATCTTTTTTTTTTGCCATGAACCCCTCTGTCTATATTGATCACCAGCTGTTGCCATCAAAAGGAAAATCAGAACTTCAGAGTTCTACACACACAGTAGAAGACAACACTGAATTACTGAGAGATAACGCCTCTTTTTTTTTTCTTTTTTTTTTTGCAGGCAGCTGCAATGCAGTGGACGGATATTAAGATAACCAAGAGGCTGAAAATAGTCCAGGTTAAAGTACTGAGAGCTCCACATCAGCTCATCTGTCCTTCTTGGCGGCTGCGGGAACAGATGCACGCTATCTGCTAATCATCTTCCTCTGTGCGACTGATGCCGATGTTTTGCTCAGATATTTTTACTGCATACTTTGATATTTTTATCATGATTGGAAAAACAATTTAGATAAGGAACGATCTAACTAAAAGGCCTGCCTAGTCATCATCCTCATAATTATTTAAGGCTTACATTTATCCTTCCTTTGGAAGCACTTTGTAATCTATTCTGAATAACTCACCGGGGATGGCAGCCTTCGAGCCGACAGCTGAGCTTACTTCTTCGAAGGTCAGACACTCACAGAATAGCCAATATTCGTAAGCAAATTGGGAAACTTGTCATAACAGAATGATAGGTCATTAATAACAGCACTTAAAGCAAAGTATTATCTCCTTTTTTAACAAATAGAGCTCATTTTTGGCTGGTCAAGTGGCCTCATGTGTTAACTCACGAAGAGAACCAACAATACTCTATTTTCAGTCCCAGCTGGAGTCTCCCTAGTGAGCTTTGTTCTACCTTCTGGCTAAAATACTTTTCACAATCATCCAAATCCCTGAAGGGAAAAAGGATTAAAAAAACCCCCAAAACACAAACCAAGCCCAACAACAAAAAAAAACCCAACTCAAAAACAAAATCGCACAAACCAAGCAGCTGCTCTGTGTTGCCTAAATCACTGCATTTAAGGCAAACACGCCACATTCAATACCGTGGTATTTTCCCAGTAAGTGATATCACAAAATTACATTGTTCCTATAAAACCTGAAATCCTTCTCATCTCCAGAGCAGCCATGTTAACATCACGGCATTAATTCAAGACAACATTTTTCTATTCCAAGAAACAAATCTGCAGAAGCAGTCACAGGAGCTTGCCTCAGCGGGAGGTGCTGGCTTACGCTCAAGCAGGAGAGCCGAGCCCGCCAGCCCTTTCTAAAAAGCTCTTCCAACAGCAGACTTCATACCTAGGGAAAAAAAAGTGCAGTACCCTCTCTAAAGCAGAGACACAAAAGCTTCTTAGAACATAGCGTTGTTTTACTGGATAGCAGCACTCAGCTACACCAATACATGAGGAGAGCACTTTCTTTTTATTAGCTAAGTAAGATTTCACTGTATCTAACTGCCTATCTAACTTCTCAGCATCTTCGGGTTTCTTTCCTACAAGAGCACAATTAAAAACCTCATCTTTTCTATTAAGTTAATATTATTTAGAGAAAGCTTAAAAAATTGACTTCATTGTTATTTGCAACTTATTTAGCCAGCTGTATCATATAACAGTTTAAAACAGAAGCAGTATGGGAGTTTTTTTAAACAAAAGCTATACTAGTTATGCATTGGTTGGATCTTTCAGAGAATTTGAGTAGTTCTCTAACCTTGCTCTCACTGAAATCAGTTGGTGGTATTTATGTTTTTATCATGTCAGGATATCCCAAAGTACTTTTGAACATCACATCTCTAAGCCTTCTGTCCTCTTTTGTTGGATAATTTTTTTGTTATTTGCCTTACTGTTGAATTGTTACGGACATCAAGTTTTCCAAGTACTTCTGTGATGTCTCCTAAAAAGCTAGAACCCTAAATAAAATGCTTAGCTTTTAAAACTTTGAACTCATCTGTTTCCTCCCACTGCAAAAGCTCAGCCAACCAACCCGGACCACATTCTTGGCCTATATGTGCACCAACCCGGAGAGAATATGTTCTGAACAGTCTAAATAAAATTGGGAGTCCTGATATTTATAGGCATTTTCTATGTGTAGGAGGAGAATTTTTTTCAAAGGCTGAGTTAGGGCTTTGTCTTAGCAAGGAATCAAGCATCATAAAACTTCTTTGATGAATATGACACATACAAATAAATTTAACAATCTTCATGTGTTCAAGGGTCCAACACTTCTGCCACTTTCTGTATCCACAGTAAATTTCTTACGAGCTTTACTAATGGTCAATCAAGAGTAGAAAAGATCACATAGAAAACATTTTAAAATAACAGGCTCTTAATTTGAGTTTGCATCACTACTGTGGAAGATTGTTGTGCAGGATCCATGTAAAACTGCTATTGGCACTTGCAGTACCCCAGGGTTATGTTATATCAGAACCATGATGGAAAAGGCAGATGAAAAATATGAAAGATTGCTTATGGACGCTTTAACACCAGAACAAGAGAAAAATGGAATGGCAGCAGAGATCGGCTGACTTTCACTAGTCGTAACATGCTTTTCTATACAGTAACTTTTGTATAAAATTTTTATATATTTTTTATATAAAGATAGAAAAATTAGCACCCAGGTATTCCAACCTTGCAATCGTCTTTTCTCAAGCAGCCTTTAACAGTTTTCCGTGTTTTACTGAGTTCGCAATTCCTTCATACTCATAACGAAACACACAGATACAATGGTTACAACCACTTTATTTCATTAAGCAAGCTAACGTTTAGCAAAAAGCTTGCAATTTTGTCATGAAAGTAAGTTTCTCACACCCATACAATCAATTCCACAGCAGTACGTGAGGAGTCACTGCGAAAGAAGAGAAGGCTATGCTGTACATAGTACTTCATAGGGTAAAATGTAAATTGTGGACCCAGGGAGCTACAGGATTTTCTGCTCTCACAGCAAAATGTAAAACTCACTTCTTTAATCCACTCTTCCCATAAATGAATAAAACCAGAGACAGGCAAAAGCTGGTTCTTCTTGGTCAGCAAGAGAACGAACTTTGATAGGAGCTTGGGTAGGTTTTGCAGGAGACAAAGCATTATGCATTTACCTAATAAGACTGTGGATCTTTCTGGGCTTGCAGAAAGCTGTCCTTGAAACCTGAAAGAAAAATAATATTCTAATTAGTAGACGTACAAAGTGCCACCAACACCAAGCGTGCTGCAGCAACATAAGCAACTTACAGTAGAAAAGCACTGTTTGATGCTCATCTGCTCCCCTGCACATTCGTCTCAGCTGTAGGTGAAGAACGAGAAGATCCTCGGTGTGGATACCATCCCTAGGCCAGTAATTCTGACAGAAGAGACCAGTGTTAGTGTTTATATTACTCATTTCGGCTCTGCAAATTAACGTAGATAGAGAGGGACTATAGGTAAAAAGAAGAATTTACTGGTTTTTTTCTTTGCCTCTTTCCAGAGTTTCCCCAAAAGAGTGACAGAATACATGTCAGGTCACGGGTTACAAAGGTCCAGACACAAAAAAACCCAGAGGAATAAAAGCAAAATTCTCAAGAAAAGCTTAACTTACCAGCATTTCAGTATCGCTCAGGTTGTCTGCGTAACATTTCGATACAGATCAGTCTTCCAGAAGTAAGCTGTTGAAGAGACTTGACTGTTCCAGGCTGTGGTCAGGAGAAAGAAATTCCCATTTTCTTGACGAGCTCCCGACGTGCACAGCTGAGCTCCCACACAGTAAGATGCCAGTTTGATGACACTAGTTGTCATGGCAGCCAACAACAAGTCTTTGCCTTGACCAAAGCTGTGCCTGCTGTTGAACACATACTTACTTCTAACATGCAGTGACTGTCAATCAAGCGGCAGTTTTACCAGGAAATTATTGTATGAGGTTACGCAGGAAAACATCAAATACTTGGATAATCACCTTCCACACATCGATAATGTGCAGCAAAGGACTTGATTCCATTCATGGTAATTGTAGACTGCTACAAGTTGTAATTTCCAACATTATGTAACATTCTCTAGAGCACAGCACCTGCACACATAATGCCAAAGTGGAAAGGTGTGTTCCTGACCATACGGCTGAATACTGACTGCCATTAATTCTTTGGTTTTTTCTGTTCTGTTACCCTGTTTTTATGTGAAATTATTCCCTGGGCTGAGGTAACACCTCAAACTACACCTCAGTGAAACAAGCTGCCAGGACAGCCTAAGTAGTGGATTGCTCTGCAGCTGAAGAATAGAGCTATGACATAGCACAAGTTCCAAAGCTGTAACCAAAATTAATGCATTTCCACTATATCCCCATAAAGCTGACTATTCACATCTCTGCTCTGTACACCGTAAAGGCAGCTTAAACCTTGTGCAGTTACAGAATACAAAGAATTGCCTTTTAGAGCTGTGAAACAATAAACACGTTACTGTGCTAAATGTTGTAATGAAGATTCTCAGATAATCGTCCAGGGAACAAGAATCTTTACTTTAAGATCTCTGAAATCTTACCAAAAGATTGTGAATGACTCTATGGTGGGAGTAGTCTCTGTGTAACTGACTCAAGAGATATGGGTCAGACTTAGTTGGGACACAGGCTGGACTTGATGATCTCAGAGGTCTTTTCCAGCCTCACTTATTCTGTGATTCTGTCGTTTTGCAATTAGACCAGACCAGAAGATCAGAAATGGACGGACAACTATACAGTTTAACTCATTAACTCAAAGATGACTTTGTCAAACTACAAGGCTACTTGTACAACGTATTCATTTCTTCAGAGTATTTTGATGACGTTGTTGCTGTTACACGACTTAGAACATTTTTACAATAAAGGTTGCACAGAATTTCCATTTGATTTGAGATGAGTAACAGTAAAGACTTATTTCTGAGGCAGCCGCAGCACGCCAGGATGGGATAAACCAACTGTTCAACGTGGCCCCTTTCCACAATTGCAATTAAACTTCCTCACTGTTAGGAGGGTCAGGCCCTAGAACAGGTTGCCTGGAGAAGTTTTGCTCTCTCTCCATTCTTGGAGGTTTTCAAGACTGGAAAAAGTGACCCAGAGCTGACCATGGTTGAAGCAGGTTAGACTAGAGACCTCCCAAAGTCCATTCCACCCGGAATTAGTCTTAAAGTATGCCCTGAAATATTAGCATGTATTAATACCTACTTCGTGATTTCCCTTTCCCCACATAAAAAAGAACATTGAAAATAATAGGACTAAATTATTATACAGGAGGGAACAATTAGCCAAAACCCCCAATCTTTTTATAATAACAGCATGAATGATCAAGACTATAATCTTTCCAATTTCTCTCAAGTACTTAGATATCCTTCCTATATAAATATTCTTTCACAAAACATTTTTTTTGAGAATACCTGAAATAATAATATTTGCATTTGATTTTGACTCAGAACAAATGCATACACAAAAGACACAACTCTTGAACCTCCATCCAAATAATTTTGGACAATGTGTCATACACATACTGAATACTAAGAGCGACATATGTATATTTCTAAATAGAATTTATGAGGATTTTTAAAACTAGAATGATTTCCTTGTGTAGAATTCCTTGCATGGCTCACACAGCACTGCAATGCCTTAGCCAATTGGCGACTGCATTTTCTCACATCAATTACAGTGGAGTTAGACCGACAGAAGATGACAACTTTCTCCCCTAGCAGTGCCACAAGTTGGATAACATGACGAGGGGATTCTTTTTAAATGAACTACTAGCAGCATATTCAATTCTCTTCAAACAGCACATGGACCTGAACGAACATTGCCACATCTCACCCAAGTCTTTGCTCGTTGCCAACGGGAGAAAAGGACCACTGGGTCCCAGTGCAGCGTTGACCTTGTTTTGTTTGGTGTTTTGTGAACAGGTTAAAAACCGTTCGTTGAATTTCATCAGAATCTGCAGTTTTATGGCGATTCGAATTGGCATTTTCTAGTCCCTTCCGCCCCGTAGGAACTCAGCATCAGTGTAACTACCTTATCAGTGCCCAAGCGCAAATTCAGATCAGACTGATAACCTGCTGATGCCTTCCTGTTCCTAGAAGTTTTGCACACTCATGTAAAAAAAAAAAAATTAAAAAAAAATCGTTCTTTAAATGCATGTAATATAATGTGATGAACAAAGGATAATTACAGCTACCCAAGGAAAACAGTTCTTGCTGAAACATCCTGATGAGTAAAATATCTGAAGCCCCGTGTAATATTGCTTATTATTTAAATTCCAAAGGCAAAAGTATCCAGGCAGATGTTTGTCTCCGCCCTTAAAATTAGGGATTAATAGTTAATAAACTATTTTTAGAGATACCATCATACAAAGGATTTTTGGTCATTAGCTACTTCTTTATGAGCTTCTCAACTGATTATTCTTTGCTTCTTTGTCAGCACATCAGGAACTGAATATAATCAATGGGTAAAAGGTGAGTAAATGGAGTATATTTTTCTCACAATGAAAAGTGATGGATGCTTATTTCCTGTAAACCAGTGAGATGAGCACTAGGGAGAAAACCCAACAACACACATACAAAAAACAAACAAACAAAAACCCCCAAAACCTATCTTAAGAAATAAAATGGCTACAAAACCATATTTCAACTCTTCTCAGAGGCACGTGATGACTGAAATAATCAGTCTTTGCTGCCTTCTAAAGTATCTAAAGCTTCTAGAGCAAAGACCTGAGGTCAAGTGGTTCCAGCACCTGATAAATATCAGCATTTCACAAAAGCTGTATCGTGCTGAAGGAAGTATTTCATTTTGGAACAGATAACTAACTGAAGTAAAATGATATTCTGGACAATAAGCCATTATTAGCTTTCAGTGTCACTTCCATCATTTACAATGATTTTATGAAACACATTTTTAGAAGAAGAACCTAACCTTCAGAAATTTTTGGTTTTGTTTTAATTCTCTCCTCTCATTTTGACTTACTCTCAAGAGACCTAACCTGTGGGCACCGTAATTTCACTTGGTAATTTTGTTTTCCTTGAGAGAAGAAAGGATGATCGTTTCTCCTCAAAGCAAAAAGAATCATTGTTTTCCTTGAGAGAAGAAAGGATGATCGTATCTCATCAAAGCAAAAAGAATCGTAACTTTTCTCCTCTGAGATCCATAGGGTATAGGAATTGCAGAGTAAAGGAGCATTCCTCCAAATCTGTGACTGAAGTAAAATGACAACTACGTGGAAATGGGGAAAGAATCCACAGAGGATTAGTTAGTTATTTGTATAAAATTTTCCACACTCAAAGTCTCCTGGTATGAGAAGTCAGATAAATGGTAGTAACTCAGACTTTGCCACAAAGTGTTTCAGCTTTTTAAGGAGAAATGGATTTAGTTTAATAAAAACTCTGTCCAAAATGTAAACTTTTTTTTTTAAAAGCATAGACAAAAACAGATTTGAAGTTTGCTTCTCACAGAAAGCCTGACGGATGCTCTCAGTTCATCATGAATTAGGCGCATCCAAAAGAAAAAAAAAAGCTTCAAAACTGGAAGCAGAATTAGCACTACATACGAATGCTGAAATATTTCACTCTTACATCAAAAAATAATGCAATCATTAGGCATTACCATTTGAATCTGCGGGCGGAGCAACTGCCACAAACAAGGGGTTTTTTGATAGAGGTTGGAGCAAGTGCATTATTTACAAATAGCACTTTGTTGTTCAGGTCATAAATAATAAACTTTCGTTTATTCTGTAATTTGAATAAGCCAGGCATCACAGGGAAGCAAAATTGTAAGTCAATAATGGTTCTACTGGTTAAAAAAAAGGAGAAAGCAGGAGGGAAAGGATTATTCTCACATCCCACTGCAAAGCCAGGTGTGTCAGCTGTCAGGAACCCGGCGCAGATAAACCTCCCAAGAGTCCCTACCACTGTCACAGGGAGAGAAAGAAGTAGGAAAAATTAATGTGTCGTCAGGTCAAACTCAAGAAGTGCAGCCACCTCAACACCCAGCGATCAGAAAATTGTTGGTGTTGCCACTTCCCAGCCACGGGTACTTATTACTGGTAACGCTGACGTCGTGGGGCCTCGTGTTGGAGGAAGGAAATGTATCCCAGCACCAAGCCTATTTTTTCCTCCCTCTTTGGGAGATCTTTGTAGCTTCAGCTGCGATTCGATAGTTAATAAGGGAAACATCACAAGAGCGCAAGCTCCTGCTCAACTAAAAGTAATCGCTCTTGCGCCCAAACCCAAATAGGAGGACGTGGCAGAACAATAAATCTCGTGGAACAGCTCGACATCCATCAAAGGTTCGGAATAGCCTACTGACGGAATCAAGGCTTTAAACCTTTTTAAGTACAGCAAACTGCTAATAATAATCTACGTATGCCAAGAAAAATGATAAAAATAATCTCGGATCACTCACTCCACAGAACTAAGCTATGTAACAGCATCACAGACGGCTTTTCCAACAGCATTTATAAATACTACTTCTTCTTGAAGAAACCACCAGTTACAAGGTGTCGGAAAGGAATATTAGGCCTACAGAAAAAAATGTTTGCTGAAGTTTGAAACGTTAACATAGATCATACTACTCAGTTTAGTAACACACACACACACACAAGATTAATATTTACCTTGTAAATTTGTACCTACTGGAAACAGGATGGTGAAGTGCCGACCCATCAGCTTTCCACACTACCATGTAATTTGTTCGCAGCTAAAATTACCAGAGTATTTGTTAAAAATGTATTCTTCCCCTTTGGAGGGCATCGTTCTGCAGGATCAGAGATACCTCCTTGGACATTTAGTTCTTCCCGAAACCTTTAGCAGACGATTCCAGTACATTCTGAATATAGAGTCTTTGAACTGGGCCCTTTTTGTTTCCAACAATCCCTTGATAAAAGGCAGAGTTATGTGCAATAAGGACAAATGCACTCTAGATCAGACTGAATATAAGACGCAAAATGCTTTAGAAGTTTTGAAACATCTGCATTCTGGCTCTGTACCTTTATGATTTTATATATTCTCCACATTCAACTGCAGAATTATTTTTAAAAAATTGAGCTTCAAGCTATGAATTTCTCTGTGGAAATCTACATTGCCTATTTGCCCAGTGCTGATAAGCAGTGATTGAATATTAGTATCTTGGATTCCCTTTTACATTTAACTCGAGGTTGCTTCAAAGCATTAAGAAGCTGTCGCAGAGTTTCCGTATAATCCTTCGCCCGTTTGCAAACAGCACATCATCTTCTTTGTGGTACGAGAGCTTTCAATACCTAGTCTGCTTGCAAAGATGCGCAGAGATATAAAGAAAATAAGAAATAGGCTTCCTTCTTGCCTACCTGTAAGGAAATATATTTTAGATGCTACTTGACTTTCAGTCTGGAAGCCTGATCACAGCGCCCAGTGGGGCGGGGGGTGCTACTGTAACATCAAGCACTGGTTCACTTGCACACAACCCACCTGCTAACGATTAGTCTGAATTTCGTTCCCCTCTTCAGACTGGCCAGAAGAGTCATCAACTGTTGGGTTTGGGGTTAGTTTTAACTCTTTCGGAATCCTCTTATTGACACACTGAAGAGGAGTCAAGGATTTCCTGCTCATTGCCAGTGTGCATCATGCCACTGAAATTATACCTCTTCTCTTCTTGACATGCTGGAGACAAAATTACTATGGACCAATAAAGAACAAAGTGCCTGTCCCCAGGAAGCTGTGCTATAAGCTGATGTTGCAGAGTGTGGGTACAGAGGTGTAGAATTCACTGTTTCCTGAACTGTTTACGTCTCTTCCCTCACAAAGTTGAACTGGCATAGAATCTAAATTAAGACAGCCCAACGTAAAGATCACAGAATCACAGAATGCTAGGGTTGAAAGGGACCTCTGGAGATCCCCCAGTGCCAGCCCCTGCCAGAGCAGGGTCACTCAGGGCAGCCCCACAGGAACGCGTCCAGGCGGGTTGGAAAGTCTCCAGAGCAGGAGACTCCACACCCTCTCTGGGCAGCCTGGGCCAGGGCCCTGGCACCCGCACAGGGAGGAATCATAAAATCATAGAATGACCTAGGCTGGAAGGGACCTTAGAGATCATCTAATCCAACATGAGTTTCTCCTCATGCTGAGGTGGAACTTCCCATGTTCTAACTTAAACCCATTATTCCTTGTTCTATTGCTGGTCAGCACTGAGAAGAGATTGTCCCCTTCCCCTTGACCCCCTCCCCTCAGATGTTTCTCTACGTTCATAAATCCCCTCTCAGCCGTCTCCTTCCAAGGCTGAACAGCCCCAGGTCTCTCTGTCTCCCTTCACAGCAGAGATGTTCAGTCCCTTGATCCCCCTCGTAGCTCTCCCTTGGACTCTCTCCAGTAGGTCCCTGTCTCTCTGGAACTGGGGAGCCCCAAACTGGCCCCAGGATTCCAGGTGTGGTCTCCCCAGGGCAGAGCAGAGGGGCAGGAGAACCTCCCCAGCCCTGCTGGACACACTTTGCTTGATGCCCCCCAGGCTCCCACTGGCCTCTTGGCCACAAGGGCACGGTGCTGTCCCAGGGACACTCACTGCCCACTGGGACTCCAAGGTCTGTCTCCACGGGGCTGCTTTCCAGCAGGACATCCCCTGATCTGTGCTGGTGCCTGGTGTTATTCAGGACTCTGCACTTGTCCTTCCTGAACTTCAAGACGTTCCCCTTTGCCCAACTCTCCAGCCTGGCCAGATCTCGCTGGAAGATGATGAACAAGGAGGAAAGAGGGGCACTTTGACAAGGCCAGCCTCTACTGACAGAATATCCTCCCTGCACAAGGGCCGCTACGCAAAACAGACTTCGCTAAAGGGACACAGGGGACAGGACACAGGCAAAATATTTAAAAAAATGAACACATCACGTACTTATCTTTTCACTGACTGTGTAACTGTTGGAAGTAACATGTTCCCATGATACTCTCCCTAGATGAACACCCCACTCGCTGGGGATGGGCAGAGTCTCTTGTCTGGCATCGAGCACGTTCATCTCTAACTCCGAAAAGCTGGCATTCTCCTGGAGTTCTCCCATTTGTCCCATGTGACCTGATTATAGCTTTGATCGATGGCCAGAGCAGCCATCTGCAAAGCACTCAAGGCTTCGGCAAAAGGCATCTTTGATTTCTTTTCAGTGCCTTAAATGTACTTGTAAAGTCACCTTGAGCACACAAAGATGACTTCTGTTTCTCTCGTTGATGAGCTTTCAGATGATCTGATTAGAAAGGGTTTGATCCTGCATTGCCACTGGGAGCAATGAGATTCTTTCCTCTCTGTTCTTTCTGGCTTCTTCCGGATTCTGTTATCAAATGGAAGTTTTTAACTTACCTCAGTGCGCCTCTGTGGCCTTTTTGTTGTGAAATAGGAAAAAAAAATCAAAAAAAAAATCTAGTGATTTCTGATCCAAACACCCCAGGCTGTTACATAAATGACATGGGCTGAAAACAATTATTCTTCATTCATCAGCAAAGGGGATCTTCTGTGTGTCCAGTTCTGACTCTGCCCCATCTCCCTGGTCAGTATGTCTGAGTGGCGTCTCTTTGCTAAGGCTTCAGGGCTTTAATGCACTTTTTTTTATGCCACATATTACGGAACACACATCTAAGGAAAAACTCAGCACGTCCGTGTTTGCTCCACAGCAAGAAATAAATAATAAAAAAAATAATTTTAAAATCACTGTCGTGAGGCAAGCATTTCTGAATTATACTGCGGTGTAACATAAATATGTCTCTGCCAAACACTGTGAAATGAGGTAAGAAGGAACTGAAGTAATTTTTTTTTTTCTTTATGTGGCACCACAGAATTTACATGAACAAAGGTCCAAATGTACCAGATGAAGGATAGATGAGAAGCTCAGCCTGAGCTGGCAGGGTGCTCCTGCAGCCCAGAAGCCAACCCTGTCCTGGGCTGGATCCAGAGGAGTGTGGGCAGCAGGGCAGGAGAGGGGATTCTCCCCCTTCGCTCTGCTCTGGTGAGACCCCACCTCGAATCCTGCATCCAGTTCTGGTGTCCCCACCACAAGAGGGACATGGAGCTGTTGGAAAAAGATCAGAGGCGGCCACAAAGCTGACCCAGGGGCTGGAGCAGCTCTGCTCTGAGGACAGGCTGAGGGAGCTGGGGTTGTTCAGCTGGAGAAGAGAAGACTCCGGGGGGACCTTATCCCTGCCTGCAGTGCCTGAAGGGACCTACAGGGAGACTGGGGAGGGACTTTGGACAAGAGTGTCCAGCGACAGGACAAGCGGAAATGGATTTAAGTTAAAGGAGAACAGGTCTAGATTGGCTCTTAGGCAGAAATTGTTGAGTGCGAGGGTGGCCAGACTCTGGCACAGATTGCCCAGAGAGGCTGTGGCTGCCTCCTCCCTGGAGATGTCCAAGGCCAGGTTGGATGAGCCTGGAGCAGCCTGGGCTGGTTGAGAGGTGTCCCTGCCCATGGCAGGACTTGGGTTGGATGAGCTCTAGGGGCCCTTCCCACCCAGGCCATTCTGTGATTCTGTGATTACATTTAAAACTATTCAAAGGAATCACAATCCTTTCTCCCTGCTATACCAGACACTGTGCAATACGTTATTTATTTTGTTTATAAGAACATGAAGTATTCTTCAAACTCCCTTGTAGTACTTTTTGCCTTTGAGCTCCCACTAGCCTTACGGTTGATTAGCTAAGACATTCCTTTCAACAGTTACAGCTCCAGAGAGGCAGGAGACAGCAGAAAAACAAAATTATTTTAGAGCATCGTCAGAAACTCAGCAATGCATACGGCAGTGGCAGTGGTAGGGAGCAGAAAGAAGAGGTATACTGAGTCAAGTTAATATTCAACTAAAAAGGCAAAAGCTCTCTGTTGCCTGCAAGTTGGGAAAATAAGAAATGAATACACAGGAAAATTGATTTCCCTCTGGTATTCTAACTATGCTATGCAGTGTGCTGGGAAATAACAGAAGAAAGGGAGAAGTAAAATAGTTCGGATTAGACCCCCCCTTAGAACGATGGCCTATGGGTTTAGAAGCATCAGAGCAAATGATCAGAGACATAACTAGCTATACACAAAAAAATAAGATTTCAGTTCTCAAAACTGATACTCTTTGAACTAAGGAGGAATAGTCCTTTCTTGGGCTTTCAGCATCTAATCTCACTGGCACTACTTTAAACTGAAATAAGAAAAACACTGTCTTGCATCTTAAAGATGATACCATCTCCCCCATTTCACTTCTTTTGTATGTCACTATTTTCTCCCAAACAAATGCAAATCTAGGTTAACAAAAACTTGATATTGGCCACGAATTTGACTAAATACACTGACACATGGACAAAACAAATCCAGGCAGCTACGAAGCCAGTCACCTCTGGCATCAATAACAAGTTGAAGGGAGAAAGTGAGGAGGAAGCAGAGAAAGAATGGAAGGATATTAGAGACATTAATGTGGACGGACTTAACTCAAAGGATCTGGCTAGACAATAACTCTGTTTTTAAACAAAGTAACCTGGACTCTATTAAAGCATTTTATACAGGAACTATCTAAGAGCAGACCATTAGTAGAGATACATAAAAGATGTGCAGGAAATTGTACCGCACTGAAGGAATAGATCATGCTCAGTACTCTTCCTTCTTGATATTAAAACTTTCAGTATTTGTGTGCAAATGAAATTTCTAACGAAACAAAATGTGCAGGTACTGTTAAGACAAAGGATGATCAGAACAAATACAGCAAGAGCTCGATAACCTTGAGGACTGTAAGAATATTAAGAACATTGATTTAAGTGAAGTGTTAAGAAATGCCAAATCACGTGTTCTTAGTAGTATGCAAAAAAAAAAAAAAAAAAAAGTACCAAAAGGTAGAAGGCACTGCTGGAAAATGAGTGCGGAAGGGAAAAGACCTTACTGTACTACTCTGGGAAAGACTCTCAGATCTCTCAAAGTTATGCAGCTGGGAAGAAAGGCAAAGGTAGCTCTTGGGAACAGGGCAGGACTAACGCCATAGAGTATGGGATACTGCTTTTGGTACTAGCTACTACTAACAAAAAGCGTTAGCTGGTTTCCCACTTCTCTTAAAATGCTCTTATATGAGAGTGCTCAAAGACATCAGCATATTCAGTTTCGTTTAAAAAAGACTATGACGAACTATGACCACTTTCTTTAAATGTATTATGAAGATTCCAGCAGGGCTAGGGGAGACATTGAACTACAAAAAAAAAATCGTTGACACAAGCAGTGAGTATAATTACACAACTTCATAGATGTGACAACACTTGGGGTAGAATTTAGAGAATTTCTAACCAGCACAAGAGAGCAGTGGTGACACAGCCATCCAACAGGATCACTAGGGCAAGACACCAAACTACTTTCAGCAAGCAGCTTAACCAGTTTAAAGAATTGATTAGGCCTTTAGTACCTGCACTGAACAACTCGGAAGACCACTTTCAATCTTATTTACTCTACCTATCTCTCTGCCAGCATTTTTGTCTGAAGTGATTCATAAAGATCAGACAGACTCAGGTTTTTGCCTGAAGAGAATGATATAAAAAGCAATAATTTCTAAAGCAGCATGAAAGTGTTTCAAAATACAGTTCAGGTATTACTTCTATCCACATTCTTTAATGGCCTTTGTTACTGCCAAGACAGACAGGATAGCTGCACACAGTTTTACTTCCACGATGCTGCAACAGGGCTAACAGACCCATAAAGCAGCTCTCCTGCAAGCATCCTCGCTGCTCTGATAAATTAAACTCCCATCCCTCCTATGACACCATGAGTACTGTGCTCTTCATACCAAGCTGAACAACAGTTTCGAGAGCTCAAACCCCTCCTTTCTAGGATTATTTCTTGAAAGATAAAGGAACTGTCTTTAAACTTCTATTCCAAGACGAGAATTTCAACCTACAGGTCCCATATTCTAAGTCTGCGTAAGAACATGTGCTCTCGCTGAAAAGCAGGGACGTATTTAAATCTCAGTTTTGCATAAGGACTGACTATTTCCTGGGAATATTTCCCAGAGTGGGTCCTGCAAGCATGACAGGCAGGGGATATCTAGTTTGTGGATCCCAAGAAGACGGAGGCATCTCAGCAATGCAGAGAGATGGTGAGATTTAGTTGACTGTTTAAACAGTGCTGTAAAGAGAAGGAAAGGATGCTCTCTGACTCTCCAGCTTTCCAGCTCACAACAGGAAAAGAGAAAAATTCCAAGTCCTTGCTACAATAACAAGTACAAGGCACTGGCACAGCAAGCCACATTCACAGCAAAACTCTCTGTGAACCTGAATACAGTTACGCCAGTAGTTTTCTCATTAATATCAGCCTGGGTAAAAGGCTGCAGGTATGGAATTTTAAATCATGTGCTATCAACAGAAATTCTACAATAAACGGCAAAAACCACCCACAACGGACCAAGATTTTATCACTTTTCAGAAAAGCAAAGTCCATCATCACCTTTGCTGCTCGGGCACTTCGGCGCTCACAGGGCTTGAACTTGATAAAGACTCATTCGGCCTATTTTAGGTTCGTGAATTATTTCAGACCACAGTGTCACAAGTTTAATTCCAAAAGGGACTTTGGCATATCTTTAAATTACACTAAAATGAATGAAACCCAGACACCAATATAAGGCACATTCTTAAATGCTTCTCAGAACTGGAGAGAGAAGCTCAGCTGTACCAAGGTGTTAGCAGGCTGCAGAACAAGCTACTGTCATTCAGTACTTCGGCTCACACAGAAATCTCACATAATCTTTTATAATACAGAAGCTACTTTAAAAATACACACGCCTTTATGGACTGTATCCTGAACCATGCCATTAATTTCCATTTTGCTCGTCACATTCAACTTAATGACAGACCCCAGCTGAACCACCCATGGTTCTCCTGAATGAGGAAATATATCTTGAAAGTGATGAGAGGACCTTAGAGAGCCAAATAATGCACACTTATAATCTTGTCTTTATAAAAGTGATCTGTTTTTTTTTTTTCCTCTGACGTACTTGGTTTCCCTAAAGATTTTTCAGCAAAGAGAGATTTGCAGTTTTATTTCACACAAGTTTTATCTACATGGAAAGTCTGACACCAGCTATCACACCGCTATACGTAACAGACTGCGCCGCGTGCATTGAAAGTTTAACTCCAGCACAGGGGTTAGAAGAAAAAAAAACAACAACAAAATAACCGAAACCCACAAAACACTTATTTCAAGGACAATTCTAACCTCTTGATGTCATTTATAAATGGAAACAAGCTGCCACTCAGTTCAGCAGTAAAGGAGGATAAAGAACTGATAATAATCCTTGTGCTCCTCACATGAACTCCAACAAGGCATTTGAATGAGACTTTTAAAGCTGTAAATTGTCCATCAAAACACAGAATAACTTTTGCTAATCCTTGTGCCACAAATTACTAATCCAGCTGGAAAGCTGTTTTTTTCTGCTCGTGTTTACAAGGATCTAAATGTCATCAGACAGAAAGACAACTAGGTTAGTAGCATGTTAAAAAAGCAAAAAAAAAAAGGAAAAAAAGACATAAAAACTTGGAAGCAGTTCGAATAAGTAGGATTTGCAGAATTACTTACAGCTCTCAATCTCCAGCGTGCAGTTCTGCTCATCCAGCGGATATCTCCGTAGGTCCATCATACAAGCAGCTGTTGTTGTAATTCTAGGGAGGAAGCAGAAGAGCTTGTTAATGCGTCTTGTTCCAATCTTTCCTTGATCGCACCTAGCTGAAATAAGAAAATAAGAAAAACATCGATGTAACTGATGCTCTTGCCTCTTTTGACCAAAAGGCCACGACTGCTGCTTACTTGTAATAAAGCTGCTTTAGGAAGGTTATGCCAGCGTGGTGGGTGAGCAGAGAGCTTCCCCTTCACACACCGTTACCACGGCACCATAAGCTTTAATGATCATCCAGCAATTTATCCTGACAAAACGAAGCACGAATTACGATAGCGGGATTTCTTTCATTTTCCAGATGAAGACTTCAAGCCAAAAAAGGAAAGGCTCAGAGAAAGGTGGCAGAGGAAAGGTGAAGAGGAACAGAGAAAGACACGTACTTCATATCCTGGGTTAATACCCTAATCCCTTCAGGAAACTTAATTCTTCCTTTTTTCTGTTCAACAGCGCTTTGTAAATGAAGTATTAATTTAGCGTCATGTTAGAAAGCAAATGTTTTCAAGACCATTTTTCACAAAACATTCAGACCATCTTTGTGCCTCCAGATTTCATCAAACCTGCTACCATTAACATGGGTCAATCGTGCCATTTAGATAGCAAGAGAAATACCTGTAGCATCACTAAATCTGTTACTGACATACCTCATGGACGAGTACGACCTTGAGCTGAGCATGAACCAAGCCACAATTCTCAGAACCCTTTTATTAACTGGTGATTTCTACAGAACTCCTCAGAGAAACAAGGATTTTGTCCTGTGTGTTAAGTACATCCGACTGGCCAACAGCATCTGGGGAATTTGCTTCCACACCAGTAGGAAAACGAGAGCGTTGCACAGCAGACATGCTTTCTTCAAGCTGAAGGCTGGCTACATGATTCAGCCCAAATCATCAAATCCAAGACGATGCGGGTGTGCCTCCAAAACTGGACCCAAGTGGATGAATGGATAAATGGCACAGTTTTCTTCTTAAAATCCTGTCCTCCTGGATGAGGGTTACTGGTGTTTCATAGCAGATATTTAGACTGTCCAATAACTGGTGAAAAACTTCCTTTACATTCTTCAATTTGACAGCGAGACAGAGAAGTCTTCCACTCGATGGCCCTCATTCTTTCTCCTTAAATACCTAATAGTAACTACAATTGCTTGAGAAGCTCAAAAATTCATTCAAGATTGACTCCGCGAATCCTTTCCGCAATGCACTTAGGAAACACTGAAGCTATATAATCTTTTTCATTGCTGTCCTATCCAAGAATGCTTTACTGTTATTTCCAGGAAAAAAGAAAACAAAACCAAAATCTCTGTAAATTACTTGCAAAAAAGAGAACAAAAGTAGGGTCAAGTTATTCCTATAAGTACTTAGCAACTCCTACCTCCTTTTTATCAATCAAGCCCCCTTGCTCTTGCATTTTCACCATTCACATGTATTAGGCTCTCAGAACACCTTTTGGCATCAAGTTCTTTCTTCAATCACTGCGTGGCTGCTCACAGAATTGCCTTGGAAAATATATTGTTTTCAGTCAGTGTGGGTCACCACAGATGCTGCAAAAAAAAAAGTTTCCTGGGGTGGACAAAAGCGGGGAAAAAGAATCCTTTGGCTCCCCGCAGTGGAAGTCTTTCAGCTTTTAACAAAACCAGGAATATTTGCTTGTTTATAGCAAATGCAAATGGAGCAAGCGTAGCACGTATTGTTAAAAAACAAAGGTATCTTGGCAATTCATACTTTATTTTAAAATTCGAAGGGAAACGGAAGAAATTGCGCTGCTCCAGTACCCAGTGTAAGATGGATTATTTGGGGAAAAACTTCCGGAAAGGAAGAGTGAGACCAGAAGAAAATCACGGCTCATACTTTTGAGGGGGGAGATTTGCTGTTTTGTTTAATACTCTCAGTATTTCCATGTCTCCGTGTACATTAACAGTCATGAGTTTTAGAAGAAATTCAGTAGTTCACAGACAAAAAGGCAGAAACACAGATTTACAGCCAAGGTTTGAGCACACAAAAGAATCACGGTAAATACTAACCTGCTTGACTGAATTTTCTGAAACCTTTCTCTGCACTAAGGAAATTTTTCCTACCAGAATTTTAATCTGGTGGAGCTGAGCACTCCCAATTCTGATGCATCTTCAGTAGGATTTTTGGGTGCAACAACACCTCAAAAGAGGCCAAAAGCTGCAGCCAAATAGAGTGAGGGAATATTATCAAATCCCCAAAAGAGACAGTGCCTCGCCTTATCGGAAAGTAAAGAAAAAAAAAAAAAGTGGCGCAGTAATGAAAATGATTGGCAGAGCTGAATTTTAATCAAGCCAAAACAGCAGTTTTGAATAATGTATTTAATTCTGCTTGCTCATTCTTATCCATAACGCAAATCCACCGAAATAAAATAAAAAGTCTGTCCTTTCCTCTCTTTGTACCTCCCTCATATTTTTCACTCTGACTTTTCTCACAGTTATGGCAAAGTAGGAAAAAAGTTCTCTTTAATCTTCAAAATTATTTATACAAGAAAACCACCTTTTGATGATTCCTAGTGGTTTGCAATTCAGAGTGAATAGCTAAATCAAATTACCAATGCGAGAGCATGCGAGACTTAACACCTTAGAATGCTTTTAAAGTCAAGACACACGACCTGTACCTTTTGAGGCAGAGGAAGAACCAGCAGTTCATTACGGCAGCTCGGAATACTTGAAAAAGGCATAAAGCCTCTTCCCCAGAGCAGAGCTATTTCAATTTTCATAAAAGGATTAAACATAATTTTATACAGCCTGGACCAGCGCGCAAAATGTAACGTTGCGTTTTGCATAATGTAACCTTGAGGACAAACAATGAAGAAGTGAAAGCTTTTAAAAAAACAACACTGTGACTCAACACATTACAGCCATTAGGGACGAGAGAGGAGCAGAGAAACGCCGCACGAAAGACATTACACAACTGTCTCATGCACTCATCTTTTCATCCGCTGTTAAAGCAAGAGAAACCTCATGATATTTTATTTTATGATTCTTAACAGCACCAACCAGTCTTCAGCTTCCTCGTTTACAATCTATATTTTGAATGTTAGCTATGGGGCACAAAATAACCCCCCCCAAAAAAACAATTAATGCTAAACCTGAAGGACTGACCTGACTAAATAAAGCATTATGAAGCAGACCTAAAGAGAACTTTGTGTGTCAAAACGAGCATAGCTACAGCGCAAAGAAACCTGCACCGCAACTAACCTGCAGGGAAAGGAAACTTTGCTGTCAATAATTCAAAATTACACAGGTAAGTTATTATTTCTGAGAAAGCTCCAAATCTGTCTTTGTCTCCAAACCTCTGGGGAAGTTTTATGAATCAAAGAGGAGCTGGAAATCAGCACTGCTCCTTTCCCAGACCAAAGCCGAAGGCCATAAAGAACTTCTTCTATAACTCTTTCAAACCTCAAGTGATGCAGAAAATAATACCTGTAACAAATACCACCCCATCAGTGCTAATAGTCCTTATTTTTCAGGACAATTTTTCAAAATCCCATCGTTTTTTTTCCTGACACGTTCGAGCAGGACCTGAAATTCAAAACAGCAACTTAACAGTTCTGAGATCACCAGCGAAGAAAAGAGCAGCCCCGAAAGACAGGAGAGGAACGCTACCGACACATGGGGACGGACAGACCCCAACTCCCTGTCAGAGCCGCGGTAGCTCTGCAAAGCCCTGGGGAATAAGCACAACAGAAACTTATCTCTGCCCTGGAAGGAAGCAGCCCTGACCTGTAATTACAGGATTACAAACACAACAGCAGTGATGAGCAAGAAGGTGACAATTTCGGATAGCTCCTCTGAGCACAGCGGTAGTATAAGAATTACGGAGCATCTCTTTAGCATGGATTTCATAGGAATCCTTTCCACACGCGGGCTGGGAGTCACAAACTCTCTGAACTAGTTACTGAAACCATGTGCTGCAGCTAAACCCACTGCTCACTTCTTGGAAATGATCTTGCTGCGTGTCCGGTGGAAACACGGGCGGCGGCGGCAGCCGGCAGAACCAATTTCAGATATGTGGAAATCTGGGGGCAAAACTGTAATATGAGAAATCTCTCACCCAAATAATCATATTGGATTTAAACATACATGTCAAGGTGGTTAGACATACTGATAGATCTACTTTTAAATTAAAATATTTATTGCTAATTATAGAGTTCACAGAACTCTTCTTCCTTCTACTTACTCAGCTAAGATAAGCTTCCCTTGTATGACCACAGGTTAAGAGCTGGCTTTAGCAAAGGGGAAGCAATAGTGACATTGCTACAAGCCCATCATTAAACCTGAACCTTCAGGTCCTATCATCCTACAACAGTAAACTGCACACAGAGTTTCGCAGTGTAGCTTGGAAGGAAAAGAACCGCAATTGTTCTGTTGAAGTCAGTGTCTCAGTTTGAGATGAAATTATATGCTCAGGCTACCCAGAATTTGTAATACGCTCTATTCTAATACCACTCCTCAACATTTCATGAGTATTCCAACCCAAGTTCCAACTTACGATAATTTTTCTTACACCCTCCGGGACTCTCTAACAACATATAGATATATCCTCATTTTCCATGATTTACCTGAAGTCCTGGCCAACCGGGGAGGTCGCAATGGACTGGAAGGTAGCAAATGTAACGCCCACAAAATCAGAGAATCCCAGAATGTTGGGGGTTGGAAGGGACCTCTGGAGATCACCCAGTGCCATCCCCTGCCAGAGAAGGATCACCTACAGTAGATCGCACAGGAACACGTCCAGGTGGGTTGGAAAGTCTCCAGAGCAGGAGACTCCACACCCTCTCTGGGCAGCCTGGGCCAGGGCTCCAGCACCCGCACAGGAAAAAAGTTTCTCCTCATGCTGAGGTAGAACTTCTATGTTCTAACTTAAACCCGTTATTCCTTGTTCTATTGCTGGGCACCGCTGATTGTGCCCTTCCCCTTGACCCCCACCCCTCAGATATTTCTCTACGTTCATAAATCCCCTCTCAGCCATCTCCTTCCAAGGCTGAACAGCCCCAGGTCTCTCAGTCTCTCTTCCCAGCAGAGATGTTCAGTCCCTTGATCCCCCTCGTAGCTCTCCCTTGGACTCTCTCCAGTAGGTCCCTGTCTCTCTGGAACTGGGGAGCCCCAAACTGGACCCAGGATTCCAGGGCTGGTCTCCCCAGGGCAGAGCAGAAGGGCAGGAGAACCTCCCTAGCCCTGCTGGACACACTTTTCTTAATGCACCATCTACAAAAAAGGCAGAAAAGAGGATCAAGGAAACTACAGACCTGCA
>NW_009708393.1:0-221 GCF_000703405.1 Apaloderma vittatum | reverse complement strand
GCAGAGCTTCTCAAGTGCCATGACACACCAAATAGAGGACAACCAGGGGCTCAGGCCCAGTCACTATGGGTTTATGAAAGGCAGGTCCTGCCTGATGAACCTGATGTCCTTCTGTGACAAGATGACCCGACTATTGGACAAGGGAAAGGCTGTGGATATTGTCTACCTAGACTTTCAAAGAGCCTTTGACGCTGTCCCCCACAGGATTCTCTTGGAAAAAC
>NW_009708392.1:89814-97454 GCF_000703405.1 Apaloderma vittatum | reverse complement strand
GTGAGAGAGCGGCTGTGTGGGTCTCTGGCTGACGGCCAGGGTCAAACCACGACACTAGGAAATAGCAGCTTGAGTTTTCTGCAGTGGAAACATCTCCTGGAGAGGTCTTCCTCCATGGCAGAAGCTTGCCTGCAGCACCAGTCTTTGCTGGACTCCTTGATTGCAGTTTCCAGCCCTGGGAGGCAGGAAGGTCCTGGGAAGCCTGGATGGGGGGGATGCAAAAATGACCATTAGCTCTTGCACCAGCTACAGGAACAGGGCCAGCTGCCCTCCCCCTGCCTTAGTGTACAGTGGCTGCTAACTCAATTCAGCACAAGCTGCCTACAGTGGCCAAAGTCAGTGGTACCCCTGTGATAGGAGTTAGAGAAATTACAGATGTGCAGTGGATCTTTATAACACTATATCCTTTATGTTTTAATAGGCAGCTTCCCAATGGATGGCAATGCAGTACATGTTACGGATAAAATAAAAGCTAACTATATAAGAACATTATTTTAGGGAGAGTTGAATGCAGCCAATAAATCCTTAGTGTTGCACTGTCACTTTTCTCCCTGCTTTGAAACCTGAACACACTATAAAAATTAGATGGATCCTGCAGTTTTTCATCCTGGAGAAGGCACAAGGGGACCTTATTGCAGTTTTTTAATACTTAAAAGGGGCTTATAAGAAAGATGGGGACAGACTTTTTAGGAGGGTCTGTAGCAATAGGACAAGGGATAATGCTTTAGAATTAAAAGAGGGTAGATTTAGACTACATATAAGGAAGAATTTTTTTGCAATGAGAATAGTGAAACGCTGAAACATGTTGCCTAGAGAAATGGTAGAAGCCCCATCTCTGGAAAGATTCAAGGTCAGGTTGGATGGGGCTCAGAGCAACCTAATCTAGTTAATGATGTCCTTGCTCACTACAGGCAGTTGGACCAGATAACTTTTAAGGGTCTCTTCCATCCCAAAAGATTCTATGATTCCAAGCTAGAATTAAGAAACCTAACAGGATGACAGAGTGGCTGAACTCTGGAAACTACTTAGTCCAACCTCCCTGCTAGGTTAGGTTGCTAGTCCAATGTCCTGTAGGACAACATTAAGTTTATTCCTACTAATTTCATTTTCACAAGAGCTGTGGAAACTAACTGGTCTGAAGACCAGACTACTTACCTTTTTCCGGGCAAGAAGGCAAAGATATTTACCAAGCCTGGTCTCTAGAGGCAAGCTCTCAAAGAGAGATAAGGCAAATAGAGACGAGCCCTAGTTTTCCTCAAAACCTGCCTTGGTATAAAGAAACCTTTTCTGAACAAAAACCAGGGTACCTGATGAGTGGACAACCCAACTATTGCTGTTATTAAAAGATACCGTTTCACAGAAGGGAACCACTTGGTGAATGATAGATATTAAAAACAGTAAAATTAGAAGAATACAAACAAAAATACTGGGAAAATTCAATATTAAAAAAATGCCTTGAGGAACAGAAAGAAGCTGTGATACATCCAAAATGCAGGAGGAGGGATCTCATTTGCACCCATCACAACTGATACGTGACAGACCCTATAAAAAAGACATCTGGGTAATAACTACTTGCAGCACTGAGTGAGAAGCAAGCCATGCAGGAACACAGGACATTCACAGCAGGTACAGAGTGTGTCATAAGAAGTGACATTGAACCCTGCAGCAGAGGAGAAAGTCTTGAAGGACCTGAAAGTGCAGCACGTACAGTACATGCAACTAAGGGCCATCTCTTAGGAGAGTGGGTCTGTCTGACTACCCCAGAGAACAGGTAAAATGATGGTCATGGGCTATGTGCAACTTTACAAAAATATCCCTAAAAGACTGGAAAAAACAGGCTGGACAGAAGGCTCACCATGTTATCCACTTCCAGCTATCTGCTAGGAAGGCAGAGGTAACAGTGAATGCTCTTTGGTTTATCCTCCACACGTGAGTTACTCCATGAGGCCATGCTACAAGTGGACCCGAAACCCTGACAAGCTTGACGAGAAATGAGGTCACCTGGTGATGTTCTAGCATCTGGCAGCACCAAAAACAGCACAATAAAGCTCAGAAGCACTCCTCCCAAACTACAGAGTAAGCCAGAGGCAGACTACAGCAAATCGCAGTTCAATAAGTAGCAAAGCAATTTTGGTCACCTTTTAGGAAATGAAGGAATCAGGCCAGATCTAATTCAAGTGAAAGGGGCAATAGTTAAAAATGCCAGCTCCCCAAAATACGTGAAAAAGGACACTACTGGAATAGCAGTTTCAAATATAAAGGAGACAGTCACCCTCACAGCAACTCTACTTTACCACAGAAACAGCACTTTGGTGACCTGCTTTACAAGTAGCAGCTGGAGCAGAATTGCTGCAGGAAAGTGTGCCAGTGGGGGAAACATCAGAACAAAACAGAGCATATCATACTCAGACCAAAAAGGAATTATTTCCCGTTTACCCTGGAAGCCAGAAGTTTGATTAATATGTGCACAACACTACAGTAATAACGATTGCAACAGGTATCAAATCTTCTGGGAATATCCTCCAGAGAAGTCTGGCTTCTCAACCAGCAGAACTGCAGTATGCGCATAGTTACAAAACACCAGTAAACAGGAAAAGAAAAAAAAAAGTATCTTGAAACAGATTCTTTTTAACGTAATGTTAAAGAGGGAAACTTGAGAACAGGAACACATGGCATTATAATAGTTGCCAGTGTCTGCAAATAAGAAAGCCAGGAAAAGTTGTGAGAAAAAGAGGAAATTATAAGTGAAACTTCTAATAACAGTGTCATCAGGCCAGCCTGCGCAAGAACAAACAGCTCACTGCAATGTTCATGAATTTTGAGATGGAAAAACAGTTCCCTGTGGATAATGAGCATGGCTAAAATTGATTAATTGACTGCAGCTGAGAAAATTTTAATTTCCCCCAAAAAAGGAATAGACGGGAAAGATTCATAAGGGGATTTCTACGGAAAAAAACCGAACCACTCCCAAAAAATACATGAAGACACATAATTGTCTGGTCCTACATGAATTCAGAAAACAGAATATGTGTTTAGAAATTGTTGTTTGCTTAAAATGCTAGAGACAGGACTGCAAGGAGCTGCTGATAATTTGGGACACTCCTCATAGAGTCCGGCAGAAACTGGCAACTGATTTGTTTGAACACAGGAAAGCTCTGTGTGATGATAGTTGATTATTACTCTCATTTTTTTCCAATTCAGCTAAGCTTCACATTATCCAGCACAGTAATGAATGACACAGTACAATATTTGCCAAACCTCCAGCAAGCTTGTTTTGAACACAGCACAACATGCAGGACACTTCTGAAACTGCAGAAGGTTACGCTTCATACAGAAATTGCAATCTGTATCAAATGTATGTGTGACCAGCCAAAAACAGATGTAAAAAGCCAAGAATAGGGGTTCAAAAAGTGCCAGCCATGGGCTTCAAATTCTTCATATGTGCCCATTGAAGGGGCTTTTGAACAGTGGTCATCTTCAGTGGAGTCAGCTGAGCTTGAGGCCATAGTGGCTACAGACCCTTCAGTTGTCCAAGGACCAGGGCTGTACATTCAGAAGCACTCAAGTGTTAACTACAGACCCAAATTCCACTTCTGCAGAGCTGCTGATCAATATGAGCTTGAAGATCCCTGAAGATCCCTCAGCCACACTCAAAAGTGGCACGCATCCTCCCCTCCCCACTGACCAGACATGTCCTAATCACAGAATCATAGAATTATTTGGGCTGAAATGGACCTCAAAGATCATCTAGTTCCAACCCCCCTGCCATGGCAGGGATGCAGAAAACACCTTCTGCTGCCTCCTAGTAACTGAGCAGATCAGTGAAAACAACTGTTAATAGGACAGGTTGCAATTATGCTGGAAAATGATGCACCTTGAAGAATAATATTTTAGTTGCTATATTACATGGTCTCATGTACGCTGCTGTATCTGCAAAGCTAATGCTAGATGAAGTTGATTCAGGAGATCAGGAGTGTTTTCTCTTGAAATCTGGATATGTAATGCCAACAGGAAGACACAACAGTGAATTAGTGTAACAGCCAACAGAGACAGAAGACTTCACTTAGCAGATGAGCATCCAGGCAAAGATTGATCACCACTTGATCGGGTCTTTCCTGCTGCTCAGCATATCAGCACATTAATGCACAAGTAAGCATTATTGAGAATTGCCTGTCGCAAGGGAAGTGCTACCAATTGTCAGTGGCTTTTCTATTTTCTTTAATACAAGAACCACCAGAAGTCAGGGTTTTTCTAACCTGCTCACTCTGCACCAGGTGAGATGTGCAAACAGAGAAAGCAATCTTATCTTGTAATGAACCCCCAGTACTTTCAGCAATGTTAGAAGCCACTTCAAGATCTTCTGTCTAGGATAACACACTGCAAAGCTGATGGAAGGTTTCAGCTGCAAATGAAAGGGAAGTAACCCCAGGCAAGGCTGGGATTCTTTCAGTAAAAGGGCTACATATGTGTGACAGGAGATGGCTGTTACAGCTGTTGGATGTTGAGTAGTTTATTGCAAACTTGCCAGCTGGGTATCCAGGAGCACTGCTTGCATGGATTTCATTAACAAAAGGCTTCAATCTGTAACATCGAAAAGAAACATCATGGTATTGCCAGGGTTACAAATCACAACAAAAAAAAAAAGATTTCCTATTGCAATGTTTAAAAACACCAGAATATCGTAACCTTTCAGAGCTGATAACTGACCCAGGGTCAAAAACACAGACCAATCTCACACAGCCAGTGGATGGACAGTTACTTGGGACACATCACAGGGAACAAGGGCTCTTCTTCTGCAGCTGCTGACAGGGACAAAAATGTCACTGGTGATGCTGAAACAGGCATAAGAGTATGCAATGCCAGCAGGACTTTAAATGGCAAAGCCAGGAGCGCTGTAAACACAGTCATTAGAAAGACCATGATCTATTTCAAGAGCTGGGGCAGAAAACGTAATACCCTACCTCCCAATGACCCCTTTATTTGCAAGGCAGAATTGTATCCCTGGGTAAAATTGAGAAATTGGTACCTTCTCCCTTTAAAACTGGCGTCATCATCCTGGCTAGGCTTCGCGAATGAAGATATGGGAAGGGCTCCACCCACACTTGCTGCAAGTGCGCCGATGGCTAAAAAGGCCAATGTGGGATAGGCAAGTCCGGTTGCAAGTGAATGGCAATCTGAACACACCTTTGGAGGCAGGTGTATGCCTTTGTCTCTTGTGTTTGTTCAGCCGCATCAGAAGATGCCCGTTGGCTGTGGTTAGCCAACCGGGTGGAGGGTGGCGATTTTCTAGGCCCCTCTCCATGTGGAGCAAGCAGTGCTCTCCTTGAAAAAGGCTGCTTGGTCATTCAGGATGTTGCCAAACAAGACTGTCATCTCCGGGGTCAGTCTCGAGCGACCAATGTCCTGAACTGCCTGCCTGCAGCGTTGGATCTGTGGCTTCCAGTGCACCTTTTCACCTGCCGTTTCATCCCTCACCTGTCGCTACAGGACTTTACAAATGTGGGTGTAACCTTTAAGCCTGCGCAATGGATTTTATAGGTGAGGCTCAGCGTGCGCAGAACCGGCCCCACTGTTTACTCCTAAGCTTCATCTGCCAGGGCCTAGCGAGCTTGGACGGTGACAGCAAAGTCTTCAGCAGGTAGGTTTAGTTAGAGTATCCTTCTCTTAGATGGATGGCCTTACAGGGCTAAACGAGCTCCATCTGCCCGGATTTGGAGTTAGAGTTGTCCTTCTCCTAGGATGGTTGCCGGGAGGCTAGCGAGCCCATCCCACCCATGGACACACTTAGTCTGACCCTTCAGTTGAGACCTGTCTGGCATGGGAGACCCGATCGGAGGCATATGCCACCGCCAGCACAGCTCACAACCTCAGAAGGGCACGCAAGCTTCTCTCCCATGACAAGGGCGTGTCCGTGGAGAAGAAAACTGGCATAGGAAGGTACAAAAGATACTACTTTTTATGTCTTCCTCTTTCTTTTATGTACTTGTGTGGGCTACAAGGAGGAAAAAGTGACTTTCTGAATCCTTGTTAATTAATTGGACTAGACGACCACTGTAAGTCGCTTCCAACTAGAATAAATTTATTCTATTCCATTCCATTAACACCAGCATGGGTTTTACTGTTCCACTCCAATTAAACCATGGTGATGCCACCAGGAATTTAAAATATCAGTGGGAAACAGATAAAAAATTAAAATTACAATCCCAGCAGTGTATAGTCTCCCAGTACCTGAGGACAGGGGCATGAAAGGGGATGTACTTCCCAGAAGGACATCTCTCAGACCACAAGATATTAATAGCTGTGTAAAGACAAACACAAGGTAAGATCAGTCTTCTTCCACCCCGAAATGGAGAAGGGCAGTTCTCATTCTGCATCAGCACCTGAATGTGGGAGCGTGTTTTAAGAGCATTTGTGTTCCCTTCTCATGACGTTGCTATGGGAAAGGGTTTTTTCCACTCTGGTAACCAACCACTGTATCTATCTGCGCAAAATGGCTGATTCATACAACTCCCTAATTACCAGGGTAACCTCACCTGTGCTGCAACAGGAGCAAGAGACAAGGTGCAGGCACCAAACAGCAACATACAGAGCCCTGGTCACTCCACCAGAGACACAGCAGATACAGAGAATCCAGGAGGAAATGTACAATGGCAGGATCAGAATGGGTGTTACTGTAAACCCGTGAATAAAGAGCGGAAAAGACAAAAAAAACAAAAGTGAACTATGGAAAAGGCCATCTATAAAGACACCCTATCCCTATGTACATTTTGACTACGAATCCCAGCACATTTGCAGTGGGATGGGCACAGCATAGAATTATAGAATAATAGAATGGTTTGGGATAGAAGGGACCTTGTAAGCTCATCTAGTCCAAACACCTCTGCAGCGAGTGGGGACAATGAGATCCGGTTGCTCAGAGCCTCGTCCAACCTGACCTTGAATCTTTCCAGAGATGGGGAGTCTGTCTCTCTGGGCAATCCCTTTCAGTGTTTCACCACCCTCATTCTAAACAATTTCTTCCTTATATGTAGTACCCCCTTTTAGGTATTAAAAGACTGCAATAAGGTCCTCCCTAGCCTTCTCCTCTCCAACCTGAACAGTTCCAGCTGCCTCAGTCTGTCCTCACGGGAGAGGTGCTCCATCTCTCTCGTCATTTTCATGGCCCACCTCTGGACTCACACCAACAGGTCCATGTTTTTTGTGAAGTGAAGACTCCAGAGCTGGATGCAGTACTCCAGGTGGAGTCTCACAAGAGCTGGGTAGAGGGGGAAAATCACCTCCCTCAACCTTCTGGCCAAAATTCTTTCAATGCAGCCCAGGATATGGTTGGCCTTCTGGGCTGCCAGTGCACATTGCTGGCTCATGTACAGCTTTATGATATCATCACCAAAGTGCAGACTATCAGAGCCAAACCAGCTATTACAAGGATTATGACACTATTTATTACTGAAAGAAAAAAGAAGAGGAAAAAAGAAAGAAAATGTTTTAAAGCATCTATAAGTCACTCCAGAGCAGAGCAAAGCTGCCACACAAGCCTTTAAAAGCAGCCTCATACAATGTTTAGTTTCAAAATGTACTTTTTACTTTTTAGCCTATAGGCTATAGGAACTACTACTTTTTAGCCTGTAGATTATACTTCC
>NW_009708392.1:74444-89783 GCF_000703405.1 Apaloderma vittatum | reverse complement strand
AAAGAGAATCGTATGAAGAGATATCCCATGGCCTGAATATGCTGAAGTCAAAAATCTTGCAGAACTGCTAGCAGGGAGTCTGACTCAGAAAGAATCTCCTTCCTGAAGATAAGTTGTGATAAGTACATGTATTTATCTGATTAATCCTCATTCCAATAACTGAGTAGTGGGCGGTCATATATTTCATTAAAATGGCAAATGCGTTCGCCTACCATAAATCAAAAATATAAACATGAATATGAAAGACCATGAATTATGCACTCTGTTCTTTGATCATCAAGTAGAGAAGTGAGCTTGAAAAATGATTTACAGGAATCAGCTCAAGTTATCAGAACACCTCTACATCAGAAGCATCAAGTAGGAGTTGATCTCAGAGTTGATCAAAAGATGATTTGTTGCCTGCCTTCACAATAAAGATTTGCATCTGCACCATATCAATCTGCCTGTAAGATCCACACATTTCCCAGTAATCAGGTACAAAGAGCAGCTTTTCCATAGCTATAGAAAAAAACTTCTAAACTCCTAAGTAATTTTTAGTTTAATAAAACAAAAATTTTTTTGCATGTACTGATAGAGAAATAAAGAGAGAGAAAGACTGCTATGTGATGGTCATGATTTGGGTGCAGAAATCCCTCTACCATAGCTGAACACCCACACAACGCCATGCAGCTTCTTGCTTGGGTCCTCCTCCACAAAGCAATGAGCCAGGCTCTCATCTTCTGGGCCAGGCATTGCTCTAGCACCATTACATCACTTTTTTTGTGCATTCAGCTCAGTCACTGGAAGGCTTCTTCACTTTCCAGTGGAAACATGCCCTAACACAGAGGTAGCTGTCTGTAAATGTGGAGGGAGGAGAAAAGCCCAAATGTCATACAGCCTCTCCCTTTAGGCTTGTACCTGAGCACATGGTTCTCCACGTTACTTACTTGGGGCGATCCCCACATGCAGCCATGTGGTCCCCAGGGAGATGCACTGTGTTGAAGCTGGTAACACAACCCCTGCCCGCCTCTCTTCTCACTCAACACCATAAACCGCAATGAGAGAGGAAGTCTGCCAGCTTCCAAGCATTAAACTCCCTGCAAAATCTGCTGACTTCAAGGACATCCACAGTCATCCATGCAAATAATTCACTACGTGCATGAGGTGGGCAGCAGGACTGTACATCAGCACCGTCTGCTGGCTGCCTGTAGCTTCTGGTGTGCCACCAGCTTCCTTCACTCCTTTACTTTTATCTCTTGTGTGGGGTTGCTCTCAGCCATACACATTAGGGAACCGTAGTCACTTGAAAAGCAGAGAGGCTCGGACATTCATGCAGAGATACGCAGGTTCAGTGAGCGGGAAACACAGACCGGATTGAGTGTTCCCAGGCTGTTTAGAGTTGAGAAGGACCTGCTGGTCTCACTGTTGGCTGGCAGCTGCCACTGCCATCTCCTTACCCACCTCGTAATGGGAGGGCAGAGTCTGCTCCTCCACTAGGCTAACATAAATACAAAGTGATTCAAGCACATAGTGCTTTTTTATGTATACATCATGACCCGATGTTACTTGCTTTTCACCTTCCAAAGTTTATATTTAAAGGTGTGAAATGCCCTCTTTAATGACTGCCTTTATTTTCCTTCCTGCTGTGCCTGAACGCAGCATTCGCAGCGAGTCTGCCTTCACAGTCTGAGGAATGAGAAAGTAAGCAAAAATCCTGACAACAGAGCAGATTTTTGAACCTATGAGCAGCATGCTGAAGAGGGAAAAATGAGAATAAAAAGAAATTTTAACAACTGGGATTTATTTAGATCATGGAAAAAATACACAAAAATGTCTGCAGGTTAGAGATGAAAAATAGGATGAGAGAAGTCACCCTATTCTTTGGAACAGAGAAAGCTGTTCATGTGGTCCAATCTGAGCACTCATTGCCACCTGGAAACTATGGAAACTAAGGATATAGAAAGGTTCAAAAGTGACTGAGTAAGTGCAGAAATAAGATGCATCAAGGGGTTTTAATATAAAATGTGTCATCTTTGGCTCACACAGCTACAGATTGCTTGAGCTGGGGAGTTAAGGTAAGGATCACTGCATTTGCCATCTTCTTGGCTCTTGCCATTGCTGGCATGGTCAGAGAAAGGTGCCAATCACTAGCAGACCATACAAGAACTTGGGAAGCCCAAGATGTTCCTCTTCCTGCTCTCCTCCTTCATTGTTTTCCTCTTTGCTGTTAGGAAGGTAACTTTCCACAGGAATATATCCAGACACAATAGATTAGTATGGTGTCAATTTGCACAGAATGGTTAATTGATATGCTTGTCAAATCCCAGGGGATTAACTCAGTTGTGATAAATTCATGTTAATGAAACAATGCAGATTCTCAGATGAGAAAGTCAGGTCGCTGCTCTAGACACCGAATACAGCAGGCTTGTGACCATGTACGTGTCAAAAGGCAACTCATAAACAGAACACCATGGAACACAGTGCATATGGGAAAAAAAAAACAATCAAAACATGCCAATATTTTTGTGAAACCATGTTCAGAGGTGTGAGAGGAATGAGACACAAAGGAAGACTTGTTCACCTGCTGATTATGCTCCATTTTCCTAATATCAACAAACCAGCTCACCTACAGGTCTGCACTGAAAAAAAGACCAGGGACACATCTCTTTGAAATAATCAACAACAACAAAAAAGATTGTATCTGATACGATCTTTCCCCTGCTGCACCAACTGAGAAGCAGCTTCATAAGGAAGCAGGCAAGGAACTTGCCACACTCCCTCTGGGACTCTGCCGATGCCTTCATTGGTGATACTATCATGATCTCGAAGCCTCAAGAGGGCTTCAGGGCTATAGGCAGGGTTTCAATGTGACAGTGATTAACACTGATCTGACACCAATGATGTGCAACACAGCAACACTCTTTGGTCCCAGACATACAGAAATTTCAATATACACTCTGCTTCAGAAGGAAAGAACAAGAACATTATTAATTATAAAGGTAAATATACCTCTTCTGTCCTTGACTGACAAACCACAGCTGTATATACCCTTAGGCAACCATTTAGATATTGTCTTTGGAGTTGATCAAACCCACAGGAAATTTTAACTCTGTTTACTCCTGAAAAATGTCATAATGAGTGCTAATTCATGCATCCCCTTGGCTGTTTTTTCACCTGCACACTGGACTGAAAGTCTCTATAATCAAGGCACAAGCCTGATGACAGAAGACTATTAAATGAGGCAGGCCTCCATTGAATATAAACTTCCTTAAACAATGATTTCGATCCTACCAAGTAAATTGGTCTCTTAGGGGAGAATCTGGTTTGCTGCATAGAAGCCCTGGAAGGATCAAAAGCCCAAGCTCTGGAGCTGTTCCAGGGGCACGTGGCCAGATGTTGGCACGCCAGGAGGGTGGCATTGCTTTCTATGCTTCTCTGTTAGCCATGGCACGCAAACACCATCATGGTCACTGCACACTGCATTGGCATACTGAGGATTTCTGTTGAGCTCTTTAAAGACAGTCATGTAATGTTGACACACCAATGAAGGAAAAAGCTGTAATATCACTGCAAATTCAACTGCATTTAAATCAATTCTACAGGAAAATTCAGCAAGGCTTTCACTAGTCGTCACAGGCTGAGACAGCACGGCTCAGTGTTCCTAAATAATGTATTAAAAGCAGAAGAGTTAAGTTTCCCTTTAGTTTCTGCATCTCTTTTGTCACCATTTAACATTACTGATCACAGATTGTCTCTTTTCATCCCTAGGGGATGTATTGTAGGACTCTCACCCAGCAAAGACTATGTCAGAGTTGTTCTGGGACCAACAACCTCCTCAGTGGTCTGCAAGACGCTCTGGCGAGACCCTATGGCAGAGAAAATGGAGACAATGGCCAGCACAGAGCCTGAAGGCAGGTGTACGGAGATTAGGCCAACCCCATAATGTCAGTAAGTCCTTTTTCAGAACAGCAGTTCTGGCCAAAGTCAATTCTTATTTGTCACGACTTGCTCAGCCCAGAGGAGCAGCTGGCCACCTGGAGTCTCTTGGCAATTTCAGAGGTCATTACTGGATGAACATCAGAAATAGTTTAATCTCCTCAAAAAAAACCCCAAAATGTAGGACTAAAACAGTGTGAGTTTATTTTTAGGCACCGGGAGTCCTGGCCTGTAGGAAGAGAAACCATGTAGAAATCTAGTTTTCAGTCATCATATACATGTGCATAGCCAAGTTTTCCAACAGAATCATCTTAAAAATTCCTGGTGTTGATTGTATTCTTGGAAGGTAATTTATCCCTGCATAATCACATCTTCTCAAGGAATGGCAACAGATTGATGAATATAAGCGTCTGCTGCCTGCCTGCTCTTGGTGCCCCTACATTGTTACCTTTCCAGGTCTGCACACCCCAGGATGCTCTGCAGAGACCTGTAATAACACACAATTTATTGACCTGCAAGTAGCTCAGCAAGTCCGATTATAACCTTGGCAGTGGAATAAAAAAAACAAACAAACCAAGTTCTTTTCAACTTCTGTGCTGAATGAAAAAAATCACAAAATTTAATAAGAGACGCCTTCTAAAGCTTATTCCTTTGTATCCACAAAAACTACAGAATGTGAAACCCCATCAATCGAAGGGCTCGTCTGCAGCACGCAGTATTAAAGATTTATTTGTCAGAAGTTTGTCTACATCCGCAGTGGATTTGTTAGTTGGGTAACTCTGAAAACAGACTTGGCTTAACACTGCAAGTTAACACCACAAGATATCAAGTGTGGTATCTGAGCTATCTTGGAAAGACCACATCCCTGCCATAAGCTCTGCCTTTCCGTGTGCTTTGCTTCACACAGGGATACTGGCCAAGTACAGGCTCGGGTTTTATTTCTTTCAGGGTTCTCTTCGTTGTTTGAATATGACTTTCCATACCACATTTCATTGTGAACATCACAAGGCTGGCTTATAAAACCTGCAGAGAGGTTTGAATAATATTTCCTCGCATTCCTGACAAGCTCTGTTGTGGGCATCATTTCTTCATCACCAAGGAGGTGATGCCGCAAATAACCAAGAACAGGTGGGGACTGGCCTCATATCTGGGGGAGGAGAGGAGGGAGACAACACATACAAAAACAACCAACAACAAAACCAACCCCAAAAGCCTCAAAAAAACACAACCCCTCCCCCCAAAAAAAACAAAAAGAAAACAAAACCCCAAAATAGGGTGGACCTTTGATAGGTTATCCTCTTTTCATTCTTTACTGGGTAAGATGCAAGAACACTTTCCTGCCACCTCAAGCCATGCTGCTGTGTTTCTGAGCTTCCCAAACGCCTTTGACCATAGGCACATCACACAGGTGCCTGACCCATTGCCCTGAGTGTCTGAACATCTGCTTAGGGCTGAGCTGGTCCCTAGGGTCACCCTCAGCCAAAAAGAATGAATCTCTGGGCAGGTGATGGGGGATTGATCAGGCAGACCTGAGTCTCTGGTCGGACTCCGATGGGAAGCAGAGGCCATCACATATCTTGTCACCTTCCAAACTGTGGCAAAACACACTTCCTTATCTTTGCCTTTTCTAGCATACCGCAGGACATACTGTAAGGCAACCCTATTTCTTTCACTTTCCCCAAATCCCTGATTTCTACACTGGATGAAACAGAAAGGAAGCTTTGTCCACCAGAGATTAATCAGGCTTCACTATGTGTTGCTGCCGTATTTCCAGGTGCTGTAGGAGGCCAGTGCAATATGAGAGCCTGCAGAAAACAAGATTAACCAGACACCACAATGCTGGCTTTCCTCCTTTAGTACCACTTCATCACAAATTCAGCCTGCTCCTTTAAGAGAGGAAATGTTGTAACATTGATGTGCAATATTGAGTTGTATTAATCCTGAAGGTTACCAAACAAACAAATCCAAGAAGATGGATTGATGCAAAAAGATTATTTAGTTATCCTATTTGGAACTAGAGAAAAAAATTAAAACTCAAGAAAATAATTTCTCTTTTATGTTGAAATAGTGTCTGCTCACTGTAGGGCCTGAATGATAGGCCCTGCACTGAAGTTGACCTATAGATGAACCTCACAACCACAGACTATATAGTATTAATCACATACGTAATGGATTGATAATCTGTTTTAGCATATGTATATATATTCCAAAGTCAATTTGTAAAAGCGTTGCTGTAAGACTAAATGTGCGGTGGCAACCAGCAGGGTGATCTTTCTTTATCTAAAGGCCAGGTGCAAGGCTGGGAAACTAGCTGCCTCTTGCTTTGTCAAAGGTATGTTACAAGATCGTGAGACCAGAGGCCTGTCTTGGGTGAGAAATATGTGATTAAGGACCGAAATAGGTAGAGAGATTCCCTTGTATTCTTCCTTTAGCCCTGGCCAAGCTGTGGGAGGAATTCAACAGAGCAAACAACACCAGATGTTCCCGCATTTGAAGTTATGTCAGGTTTATTGAATAGTATAAAAGCTGGACCCTCTTGCACCGATGGTTGGAAACCTCAGCTATGAGTGGTCGCACTGCGTAGGACTTCCCAGTTGCCCGGACGGTTCTCCAGAATCCTCGCTGCAACAGGGGCTCCCCAGCGACCGCGGATCTGGATGATGATATCGGGGCGATTGGTGATGGATCTTTCTTAATAACTATGGCTAACTGCATATAGCACTGATTAGGTGCAGCACCCTGCTTGTTCTCCTTGCTGCTTGAAACTAGAATATAATAAGCTTGCATTGTCTTATTCTTGTGATACTTTGAAATAGACAGTAAAATAAGCCTACCCTTCTGTTGGTGCCTGTGTCCTTTTCCTCAGGACACCCCGGCTCCCCAGGCCAATTGGCAAAACATTCGCACAGTCTGATTGCTACCATCCTTCTCCTTTTCCCTGCCAGAGCTCCCCTGGATGAAGAAGAGCTGGGACCATCACTCCACTCTCCTCTACAAGAACTAAACTGGAGCTATCCCAGTGAGGAGTTGTCTGTCTTCAAAGGAAAAATGCCACTTGTCAGATACTGAGTATGATCCCATGAATAGAGTGTTATTCTTTTCTGTAATGTGGTACCATGCACCTTGTTTGCAAGTGCTTCTGCCTCCCCTCTTATCCTTTGCTCTGTGTGATTAATATGGAAACTTCCCAAAGCAAAGCCTCCTTATGAGTCAGAGACAACAGAAAAAGTGGTGATGAGCAGGACTTTCAGTTACCTGCCTATCCAGTCCTCATACTGTTTCTGTCTACAATTCGTGTTTCTTCCCTTCCTTCCAGGTTCCTCTAATCTTAACCTCTACTGCTCCCCACACGTCCTGAGGCTCAGCTTCACTTTCACATCCATATCCCTTGGGCCCTTCAAGTCCCTTCCACAGTATTTTCTTCTAGATCATTTATTAATCTAAATTGTCCTTTCCAAAATACCGTGGATGTGAAACCAGGGGCAGACAGAGACAAAAAGAGGGAGAAGAAAAAAGAAATGGAAGAAGGGGATATGTACAAGATCTGGGGCTTACCAGAGAGTTTTTCTGTTAATCTCTATGTTTATGATGTCTCTTCAGAACATTCATTCTTTGCAACTGATGGTTTCATTTTTGTGCATAAAGTACTGTACGATATTACGACATCATGGAAATAATAATGAATAATGTAATCTCTCACCATCTCACTGGAATAAAATCATCATTTGATCTGAGAATAATTTTCTTTAACTCCCACTAAAGGACTTTTGTCAGCAATGAAGCATATTTAATTTTTATTGGTGCTTCCCATTAAAATAAATAAACCAATCAGTTGAGTTTCTAAACGCCCTGGTGGTATTCAGAGACAACTGCAGAACAAATTATTTGATGATGCTGGTAATAATGATAAAATTGCTCAAATGTTATTTTTATAAATTATAAACATTTCCTAGGTAACACACCAGAAACATCTTAATTAAGAGATTAAAATCATGTACAGCCAAGATTTCCTCTCTCACATACACACAGAATCACAGAGTGTTAGGGGTTGGAAGGGACCTTTGGAAATTATCTAGTCCAATGCCCCTACCAGAGCAGGTTCACAGGATGGCATCCAGGCAGCTTTTGAAAGTCTCCAGAGACCCCATCACCTCTCTGGGCAGCCTGTTCCAGTGCTCTGCCGCTCTCAAAGTAAAGAAGTTCCTACTCATGTTTAGATGGAACTGTCTGTGTTCACCTTTGTGCCCGTTACCTCTTCTCCTGTCACTTGGCACCGCTGAAAAAAGACTGGCCTCACCCTCCTGACATCCACCATTTAAGTATTTAGAAGCATTGATAAGATCCCCCCTCAGCCTTCTCCAGACTAAAAAACCCCTCAGCCTTTCCGCATAAGAGAGATGTTCTAGTCCCCTTCTGTCACATCCCACCCTCAAGAGAGGGACAAGTGACTTTCAGATTCGTAATACACCAATGGCGTGGACAACGGTGAGGCAAGTCTCAAGGTCCATACGCAAACATTTATTAATTTATCGCAATGTATAGATCTGACTCACGAAAATTGATTATAATTTAAAAGCACGATAGGGCAGACAATATAACAAAAAATCAAGGAAAAAGGCTAAATAAGAAACGCACTACAGCAACTTAATGATAATAATAAGGAATAATAAAGGACATCTAAACACAATATTAAGACATATACTTAACCATCACAAGAAAGACATTTAGGCATAAACCTAAATAAACAGTATGATAGACCTTGCATTACTTAGCGAGGAAAAGGGAGAAAGAGAGGGAGAAAGAGAGAGAGAGAGAGAGAGAGAGATATCACTGGTCTGGGTTCCTGCATTGGTCCAGCCAAAGCAGAGTTCAGGATGCATCCGTTGTTGTCTTCTTTCTTCTTTTCTTCTTTTTCTTCTTGTTACCTTCTTAGCTTTACCTTGCCTCAATCTATACACAATTTTCTACTTGCGCACATTCAGAATGTGAGGTAGAGGATCAAGGCACTTCATTGTTTACAGTAATGCTTGTTTCCAATAATTCTCATTAATATGTGCGAATGCCCCATCATTAACATGTGCGAATGCCCCATCTCTTTGAAAGATATGCTAGAGAGAAGGCCATCCTGCCTCCCTTTCCTAATCCCTATACATATTCAGTGCCAGGGCTGTTTGAGGCATTTATAACCTTATCAGATCACCCCTCTACAACATTCCATCAGTTTGCCACATAGGGCCAGAAACTGGTCTTGTTTTGCTGGGGGGGTTCTAAAAAATGACAAGAAATGTTTAAGGCAAAATCCACGAATCAGTCCACTACACCTTCGTAGCCCCTGGCTGTCCCCTCTCCAGCAGTTCCCTGTCCTTGAACTGGGGAGCCCAGAACTGGACACAGCACTCCAGCTGAGGCATCACCAGGGCAGAGCAGAGGGGGAGGATGACCTCGTTCGACCCACTGGCCACACTCTTCTTGATGCAGCCCAGGGTGCCATTGGCCTTCTTGGCCACGAGGGCACATTGCTGGCTCATGGCCAGCCTGGTGTCCAGCAGGACTCCCAGGTCTTTTCTCACAGAGCTGCTTTTCAGCAGGTCAGTCCCCAACCTGTACCGATACATGGGGTTATTCCTTCCTAGGTGCAGGGCCCTACATCTGTCCTTGTTGAATTTCATAAGGTTTCTCTCTGCCCAGCTCTCCAGCCTGTCCAGGTCATGTTGGATGGCAGCACAGCCTTCTGGTGTATCAGCCAACCCTCCGAGTTTTGTGTCATCAGCAAACTTGCTGAGCGTACACTCTGTCCCTGCATGCAGATCACTGACAAATGGCACAGGACTGGATCCAGTACTGACCCCTGGAGGACCCCTTTGTAATGGACCTCCAGCTATATTGTGCTACTAATCACAACCCTCCAAGCTCTATCTTTCAGCCAGTTTTCAATCTACCCCACTGTCCATTCATCTAACCCACATTTCCTAAGCTTGCCTCTGAGGATGCTGTGGGAGACCATGTCGAAAGCCCTGCTGAAGTCAAGGTAAACAACATCCACTGCCTTCCCCTCATCTCTCCACCCAGTCATGCCACCACAGAGGACTATCAGATTAGTCAGACATGACTTGCTCTTTGTGAATCCATGATGCTGATAACCTTCTTTTCCTCCATGTGCTTTGAGACAATGCCCACAAAGAGCTGTTCCATCAACTTTCCAGGGATGGAGGTGGGGCTGATTGACCTGTAGTTTCCTGGGTTTTGCTTCTTGCCCTTTTTGAATATTGCAGTGACACTGGCTTTCCTCTAGTCCTCAGGCACTTCACTTGTTCTCCAGGACCTTTCAAGGATGATGGAGAGTGGCCCAGCAATGAATTCTGGGCACTCCCTCAGCACTTGCAAGTGCATCCCATCAGTACCCATGGAGTTTATGGATATCCAGTTTACTTCATTGATCTCTAAGTTGATCCTCCTTAACCAAGAGAAATTCTTCCTTCCTCCAGACTTTCTCAGTTACCTCCAAAGTCTGGGACTCCTGAGGACCTGCCTGAGCAGCAAAGACTGAAGAAAGGAAGGCATTCAGTAACTCTGCCTTCTCTGCATCCTCTGCACCAGGGCCTCTGCCTCATTCAACAGTGGGCCCAGATTTTCTCTAGTTTTCCTTTTGTCTCTGATGTACTTGAAGAAACCCTTCCTGTTGACCTTGACGCCCCCTTGACAGGTTTAAATCCAAGGACACCTCGGCTTTTCTCTTTTCATCCTTGCATACTCTGACAGTATTCTTGTAATCTTCCCAAGCAATTGGTCCATTCTTCCATGTGCTTTAAACTTCCTTATTCAACTTGATTTTTTTCAGAAGCTCCCTGATCAACCACGCAAGTCTCCTGTTTCTCTTGCCTGTTTTCTTGCTCTTAGGGATACATCGATCTTGGAGGAAGTGGTACTTGAATATCAGCCAGCTCTCTCAAGCTCCGCTACCTTCTAGAACCTTAACCCATGGAATTTCTCCAGGCAGTTTATAGAAGCAGTTGAAATTAGCCCTCCTGAAGTCCAGTTAAAGATGTCCCTGCTCACCGCAGCAGGGTTGGACTAGGTGACTTTTAAAAGTCCTTTCCAAGCCAGCTCATTCTGTGATCCTGTGATCCTACTTGTTATTTTGTGCCTACAACCCTCTATCATCTCAGGATCACTACAGTCAAGGTCGCCCCCAACCTTAACGTCCACCACCTCTCTCTGGTATTTCTTGTACGAAAAAGTGTCACTTGCCAAAGAATCCTCATTAAGTAAGTCCCTGCTGAGGTGAGTGAACGTTTCCTTTTCATCTCAGCTGGTGCTGAAAGAGACGCAATGTCCTCATACAGACCACAACAGCCATCACTGGACCCCTACATGCCTTCCTTCCTCTTCCAGGCAAATCACCAGAACTCTGCTAGTGGGATATGTGATTTCTTTTCCCTTTTTCTTTTCTCAATAATATAAATTTCCATTGTAAATCTTAAGTAGAAAAATTTTCAATACAGTGAGAAAAGTCAGGTAACTTCCAGTTGTATTTATTAAAGCTGAAAACCACAAAGAAGTGGTGATAGAAAGCTGAAACTAACCAGAGATGCTTAGCAGAATAGTGTGAGAAAGTAATTTTGAAAAATTGGAGAATGAGCCTAAATTAATAACAGAATTTTTATTAGGACAAACATAAACTTACTTCGGAAAACATTTCCCCAGATGCAGAAAGACTAATACTAATAAGAGATCATCAGAAATTTACTGGAAAACTCTACTGGTAGTGTTCTCATGAGGATAGGATTGAGATAGCAAAGAACAGCTGCATAATCTGATCAGGATTTTCATAAATATTCCTTAAAAAAAAACTACCTTGAAGTCTTCCCTGAACAGCAGAGGAAGGCCAATTTGCCTCACTGGTTTTCATTTTCCTTTATCTTGTTCCAGAGTGCTATAATATCAGCAGTAATTATATTTAAGTACCTATAATCAAGTATCTTGAAGGAGGATATATGAAAGAGCATAAGCAGCAGTAACTGGTGCCATTACTGTGACAGTTGTGGGCAGAAAGGAGTCTGGGAAGGGGGTACAGAACTGCTGGCAGAAGGAGGAGAACTCCTCTCCCACGCCCCTGCAAAGTGACCTCCAATGCCATGGTGGTCTCCAGGGGACTGAGGCCAAGAGGGCAGCTTGCTGATTTGAAACTTCACTTGGAAAGATGGTTTGTCCTAAAAAAGGATCATCCAGAGTGTGGTTTTCCAAAAACCTAATACCATATCCAGGTCACTATGACATCTGCCAAATATCAAACACATGCATTGAACAATGTCTGCCCTGGCCTTAAGCCCCATGTCCAGTCGAGAGTTCATTGCAAATAGAACAAAGTACCTTTTCCTCCCAAATACATGACAGCTTCTATGACTGCACCAGAACAGCAAGCAAAAATAAATCACTTAGGGATATGATTTGTGATGAGTAGACCAACACTTGGGAATCTGCCAAAGCTCATCCCACAAAAGACTCATGGGGAGAGGGTAAAGACAGGGTATGTGGTCATTCTGTTCACTGAAGTCTCGGGCAGCTCTCCTTTTGAAGACTTATGCAATTTTATTGTTCATGCATTTTATTTTAATCCTTAGAAACCAATAGCTAAAATTTGTCTTTGTTGTCTTCCTTCTAAGAAAAAGGCATTTCATAGTCTCAACACAGCAAAAATACCCTGTCCATTCAAAGACTGCATCCAGTCAGGTAAGGGTTTCTAAAGGCAGGTTTTATTTATTCCTCATTGATCCATTTCAGTCAGGAGACTTCAACAGACATGAACGAGGCAAAAATCAGTGGTCCCTGCCACGGGCTGATCTGGCACTCCCTATGACAGATATCTTTAGGCCTCCATAATCACCTATGTTTGACCTGTCCCAGTGTTCTTTGCTTTGGTCCACGAGGTCCTTTCCCCATATACAGCAGCCACTTCTCTTCTTCTGCATAGAGCCCATGTGCCATCCACCACCCCAGGGGATGGTGACAGCTGCCCCTGGCCCACATCTTACCTGGGGTGTCCTGAGTCAGGACTCTGCCATCGCCACAAAACTTCTCAGAAGCCCTCGAGCTTTGATTTGAGATTTTGTCTAAGAGCTACCAAATTTTATCATAGATGTGGGAAGAGGAAACCAGAGAAGTGGGTAGGATAACTGCAGAAATTTTGCCTCCTAGGAGACAGGGAAGAATTGTTTGGGAGGGGTTAAGCTTTTCCCAAAGTACCCAAGAAACTTAAAATATGACTTTCAAATCTTCATTAAAGATATGCTTTTCAAAGACTTTCCAAAAATATGTGAAAGTACTTTTCTCAGTATTTCTCTGTCAAGACTTACCATAACGAGTCATTTCAGCAGTCTAAAAGATTTTTCTCAGTAAAAGACAAATCTTTCTCATGCTCATCATTACAAAAGCAACCGTGTATACATTCACAGAGTCCTAGCTTAGACAAACAAAAGAACAGCTAATAATGTGTACTCAGGATCACGTAAAACCAGAATAAATAGAAATTCAAGTGGCAATCTTACTGCATCAATCCAATTTTAGTACTAGTGACCCTCTTTTCCCCAGAGGGCTTGACACTTCAGATTTTAAAAAGCTACTGAAAAGATCACAGGGATACTTTTGAAAATATATTTAAACTGTGGGAGAACATTAATTTAAATTATGATAATATGACCTATTAAAGAAAGTAATTAAAATCTCCCAATTTATTATGTCAAAAGAAATTCAATTCCAAAAGAGGCTGAAACATGCCTCTGAAGAGACAGAGAGAATATGAACATTTAATTTGCTGACTACTTTAACATTCTCCAATTTCCAGGCCCCTAAAAATTTACAGCAGTGGATCCCATTAAAGAAAACACAAGCCTACTCACAAGAAGTTTGCTTTACTTGGTTACGTTTACTCATCTGTCAGAAATATGCTGGAAATTAAGGCCCTAAGGGGCAGCCAAGGACAGACACTGCTTCCCCAGTTAATCAATACGAAAGCAGCTTACTGACAGCTTTTGGTGTGCCTGAAGTGTGACTTGTATCTGGATTTGCAAGGCCCAAGCAGGTGCCGGTCCTGGTGAGCCCACAGGTGGAACAAAAAGCTCGTCTGTGATCACGAGCAGGCGTAATTACTGGAAGGCTTCACCCATACAAGTTGCTTAATGGCAGAATAAGGAGACATGGGCTGCAAGAAGAATTTTGCTGCCTAGGATAAGGACAAATATGATAAAAGGTAATGGGGAGACGTGACTATGCTACAGCAAGACTGAACTGTAGGCCCATGATGCTAAATTTCCTCCACACCATCATCCATTTACATTTGCAATAGCAAGTCCCTACAAATCTATGTTTCTTTGTCGAGGGAAATCCAGATTCCCTGTACTTTTTGCTCTGGTGCTGATGGCTTGTCCCACCATTCTTCCCTTACCTTCCACCAATGGATGGGGCAAGCAGAGCAGAACCAACAGCCCCAAATAGTCTTGTAATCTCACTCGAGCAATTAAGTGTACTTCATATACACAGTTAAATATTTCACCCTCTGCTTGGCACAAGGCAGCAGAGACAGGGAAGAAACAAGGGCCTACTACCAGGGAACCTGGTAACTTAAGCCCTTCTTTGACCCACCAGCTCCACTCCAAGACACCCAGTCAGTTTGTCCCTTTCTCACTTTTTACACAAAATCTAAGTTTTATTCAACTGTGAACCACACAGAACTTCCAAAACTTTCCTAATTCTTACAAATCAGAATTTTTACATTCTGGCCAGACAAAGTCATCCAGATCTTCTGCCGCAGGGATCAGAACAAGCAAAGTGACTTCATCGCCACTGTTCTCATCTCTGATACCTTCTGGTTTTAGGATCACCTTATGCATTTATAGCAATATAATGCCATTGAGGACAGTGCATGCAGTATTCATCACTGGGGAAGAACGTCATGCAATTATTCATCTCTCTTTTACAAAAAACAAGTAGTGTATCAAGTTTGAGTGGCCAGGTTTTGGTAGCGGTGGATGGACTGTACAGGTGGCTTCTGCAAGAAGCTTCTAGAAGCTTCCCCCATGTCCAATGGAGCCAATGCCAGATAGCTTCAAGACAGACCCACCACTGGCCAAGGTTGAGCCTGTCAAAGCTGGTGGTAACACCCCTGTGGTAACATATTTAAGAAGCAGTGAAAAAAGTTGCTGTGCATTTGCAGGCAGAGAGAGAAATGAGAATATGTGAGGGAAACAACTCTGCAGACTTCAGTGAAGAAGTCAGGGGGAAAGGTGCTCCATGTGCTGGTCCAGAGATTCCCTTCAGTAGTGACAAAGACTATGGTGACGAGGGCTCTCCCCCTGCAGTCCGTGGAGGTGTAATGGAGGAGGTGTAGATGTGCACCTGCAGCCCGTGGAGGACCCCCCACTCGAGGGG
>NW_009708392.1:68777-74413 GCF_000703405.1 Apaloderma vittatum | reverse complement strand
GAGGCTGCGATCCCATGGGAAGCCTGCACTGGAGCAGGCCTCTGGCAGGGCCTGTGGCCCCATGGAGAGATGAGCCCACAGTCGACCAGGTTTGCTGGCAGGACTTGTGACCCCATGGGGGACCCATGCTAGAGCAGTCTGCTCCTGAGGGACTGCACCCCAGGGGAAGGGACCCCCATCAGGGCAGTTTTTGAAGAACTGTAGCCCATGGGAAGGGCTTACACTGGAGAAGTTCATGAAGCCCTCAACACAAGAAGAAGCCCTCAGCACAAGAAGGAGCCCTCAACACATGAAAGATGTGGACTTGTTGAGGCAGATCCAGAGGAGGGCCACAGCTCAAAGGGCTGGAGCACCTCTACGAGAACAGGCTGAGAGTTGGAGTTTTTCAGCCTGAAGAAGAGAAGGCTCTGGGGAGACCTCATAGCAGCCTTCCAGTGCCTGAAGAGGTCCTACAGGAAAGCTGGGGAGGGACTGCTTACAAGAGTGTGTAGCAACAGGACGAGGGGCAATGGTTTTAAACTGGAGCAGGGTAGGTTTACATTAGATGTTAGTTCTTTACTATGAGAGTGGTGAAACACTGACACAGGTTGCCCAGAGAGGTAGCGGAGGCTCCATCCCTGAAGGCATTCTAGGTCAGGCTTGATGGGGCTCTGAGCAACCTGATCTAGTTAAAGATGTCCCTGCTCACTGCTGGGAGGTTGGACTAGATGGCCTTTAAAGGTCCTTTCTAGCCCAACATATTGTATGATTCTCTGATTCTATGAAGAAGTGTCTCCGATAAGAGAGATCCTATGCTGGAGCAGAGGAAGAGTGTGAGGAGTCCTCCCCCTGAGAAAGGAGCAACAGAGACAATATCTGATGAACTGACCGCAACCCCCATTCCATATCCCTCTGTGCCACTCAGGGCAGGAGGTGGAGGAATCGAGAGTAAAGCTAAGCCCATGAAGAATGGAGTGGTGGAAGGAAGGTGTTAAGATTTGGTGTTGTTTCTCCTTGCCCTTCTCTGATTTGATTGGTAATAAATTAAATTTATTTCCACAGTTGAGTCCATTTTGCCTGTGACAGTCATTGCTGAGTGATCTCCCTGTCCTCGTCTCAACTCATGAGCCTTTCGTCATATTTTTCTCTCTCCTGTCCAGCTGAGGAGGGGAGTGATAGAATGGCTTTGGTGGGCACCTCGTATCCAGCCAGGGTCAAACCACTACAGATAGAAAACAGGAAGAGTTACAATTCTCCTATCTCCACTTTCAAATCTTCCCCAAACTTACTATTTAGTGTTGTATTTTTAAATGTTATATGATTATTTAAGAACTAGAAGGCCAGAACTAGAAGTTACATACACATGACACAAATAACAAATGCAACATCAAGTTTACAGTTCAGATTAGCAAAAGTTGCCCAAAATTTGACCTTTAACTAAGTAAGTATACAAGGCGTAGCATTGCTGTATTGCTGGAATCACTGTTTATTTCCATAGCACTCATATCAGCTGTGTTCTATGTCCCCCAAAATTAAAGGAACATATCCAGTGGCATATGACTAGAAATTACAAGTATAGGCCTGCACCACAGAAAGGAAAAAGGTTATGTAAAGAATTAGATCAGTATGACTCATCCTAACATTGGATTTGAAGAATGTTAATAGTACTATTGTGGTATTAAGCTGGCTGTTACAGTTAAGATTGCATTTGGAATTTCCATTATAAATCCTATTTTCAAGGGTTTATAACTTGGCTGCAGTATAAGTTCAATCACAGCTGAAACTCAGCATACAGTCTCATCATTGGAAAAGAAAAATCCTTTTGGTTGTTTGAGGTCGAAGGAATGAAAAAAAACACAGTAGAATCATTAAGGGAGAGTTCAGACTTTACTGCCCTCCTGTAAATTAAAAATGACCTCTGTATTTAAACTCAGGATTTCATAGGTCATTAATCCAGAATGGAGAATGCTGTCTCTAGGTGTATGGAAACAAAACTCATTAAAAACACTTGTTCTGCTGCTCTGAAAGAGCTACTAGAAGGTATATTCAGCAACTTCCCCAAAGTTTCGGTATAAGTTGTTTTGACATTCAGAGGACTAAATTTCAATGCTCGAATAAACTGCAAACCTTCCATCAGTTTCTGAGTGACTAATGACACCACATTTCAGGCATGGATTTGTCTCCAAGAACATTCAGCAGAGCCATCGTATTGGCACCGGGGTGGATCTTGAAGGAGCAGGCAAGAAATCCAGGTTTCTAAAATCAGCTTGGGTACATTCATGTGGTTATACTCAGGCTACACCTGAGGCGATGTGTGGTCCCCGGGCTTTCACAGTCAACCAGACTTAGGTAGGTTGATAGCAGTATTTTAGACATGGTCAGTGCCACTTAGATGTGAAACACCAGAATCCCAGTGAGGTATGTTGTTCAATGCACTTCTTACCTGGACCCTTGAGCACTCCCCTCTTACCCCATATTCACAGAGTTGGTTAATAACAAGTTTTTAAGCCATCTGTTAATACCGTACTCTCAGTTCCCTAAGAACAGACTTTCTCTACTTGAGAAAAGACCACCACTTTCAGCATCTTCCAGGAGATACACCTTTCAGATGGTCTTTGTGCTGAGGACTTTATTTCTAAATTATTTTGTTATAATTTCTAAATTCACATGCAATGAAAAGAGCAGGAATCCATTAAATAACAGTGATTTTGAGTATTCCAAATATGCTACATGGCACATGCTTACCAGCTGAAGCACAGACCAACAGGGAGGAAAACCTCTGCCCACAGGGTTGGTTTGAAATCAGGAGGAGTCATTTCTGTATTTTTAAAAGTAGGATCATAGGAAGTATGCAAGGCTTCAAGCAGTTTCTAAGAAGACAGGAAGTTTGGGAAGGATGGAGCTGGCGAAGTGAGGAGGCTACAGCTGCACTGCAGAGAAGACCACTGCAGCCCTGGACGAGGCTTCACACCAGCTGGTGGCTAGTGGGGCCCTAAAAAGGCTCAGCAGCCCCAGCCCACAGGCAGACTCACCCCAGGCTGGTCCTGCTAACAGAGCAAAGCACTGCAGTGTAGCACCATATAAATGATCTACCTTATAAAGAAAAGAAAACAAGAAAAGCATTCACATTGGCATCTGGCAAAAAGACTTGTTTTAGGAAAGCAGCTGTCATTTCAGATCAAGATGTTGACTCAGTCAGATCTTTAATATCAGTAGCAGTGGTTTGGAGGGTTGATAACAGTTTAATGGTACAGGTTACCTAACAGGAAACTTCTAATTGAGTGTTTCTAAATGGAAGGAATTAATTGCATCTATGAAAATTTGATGGAGCTTGTCAGCTGTCCATCTAGATTGGAAGTATTTCCCCAAAGTAGCTGAGTTAATAAGCAACTTAATTTTATTATGGGAGATTTTGTTTCATTAACTTTCCTCACCCACATCTGTCTAGAGTTGTCAAAAGAATTTCACATGAACATCAGACACCCTCGATGTGTCTCAAACACATAACTGACACCAGGACCCACAGCCCAGGCCCTTGGGACAAAATGTACAAAACCCTTAAATAATGGTTTTGATCTTCAGATTCATGATTTTCTTTCTTCTTTTTTTTTCCCCTTCACATGAGATATACATTGGCTAATGAGCAATGCCTGCTGGCATCCACAGAAAACATCCACACAAAACATCCAGAGGGTTCAGGTGGTGGGAGCGGCTGCTCGATCCCTTGCAGGAACATCCCCCGGACCTGGGACACTTGGCACCCGGCAGGCTTCATCACAGCTCCAAATTCATCTTGCTGCTTGAACTAAGATAAAATCACTCAAAACATTTGGGTTTTATTTCCCTGCCTGCATTAAAGCAATGTTAAGGGGTGTTCAGTGGGTTTCGCAACATATGACAGAATGGCAGAACCTCCTGTTTGGTAAGTGGTATTTCTTTCCATATATTACAAAACAATGTAATAAAGCAGAAGGGACCCAAAATGCAACATTGTAAGAGTCTGTCTGAGAGGAACTTAAGGATCCTTTTAAAAAATTGATGATGAGGAAAACACGTGAGGGGTAGTTTATGGGAAAATTGAGGAGCTTACTGCAGAAGCTTGTATTGCTGGCAATATAGTGAAGGATTGCAGTACTCTGTCCCTGCATATGAGATAATAAATACAGACAAGCAGAAAATATTTTTCCCCAGTGCCAGTAAAAGATACGCGTTCAGGCATTTGCTGTAGCCTCAAAACCCAGGAGCTGGGACCTTTGCAGCTTTTCTAAACTTCAACAGAAACACAGTGTGTAAAAGTCAACCATGTGCAACATCAGCTTCAGAGCAAGGCAAAGAGGCAAGGAGAGAGCACTGCTGCTGTGGACAAGTAAGATCTTAAGAGCAGCAAGGGCTGGGTTCAGTAAATGTCTTAGAGACCTAACCATGTCAATTGGACCAAATTTTGGTTTCAACACTAAAGGGACAGCACTGACAGGCACAGTGGGGCTGGGGAGGTGGAAGAGTCTCCAGGGTGAAAGAAGAACAGGTGAAAATATTGTTTTATCCAACTTCCAAACACTTTGCAGCGGGAATAGTGCATATGCAGTCCAGGGATTAGGAATACAAATTCTGTATTCCCACTCCTGGCCAAGGACCATCACCAAGTGCACCATTGGCATTGCCAGATGGAAAAAGAAAGGATTTGGTTTGGACTCTGCACTTCTCTAGCAATGACTTCCTACAGCCAAAGGAGCAGAAGAAAGGAGACACCAAGTCTTTTTTACTCTAAAAGCAAATAAGGGTAAAAGTAGGTTGTCAATAACATGCAGAAGAGAGACGGCAAAGTGACAGAAAAGTTAAGGCACCAATCATCAGTAAATAAAGTAGATTAAGGATTAAAACTGTGGAGTGAAATATTTCTGCTTATTTAGGTTCCCAGTGAAATCAAGCCCTAGCAAATGCCTCATACACAACTGGCATACACACTTTTGGCTCGTGTAATAGCCCTCAAATACTAGCCCTGGATGTTATAATCATAGAAGATAACAATTTGCTGAACAAGCATATCCCCATGCCACAGAGTTTCAAGTGGCAGAGCAGAGAAAGACAGTCAAATGCACAGAAGTGTGTTTATGGGTGTTTAGGAGAAAAACTGCCTCGTTTGCTTCAGACTAAAACTGGCAGAAGCCTACTGGTGGGAAGGAAGATGAGAGCTCATCTGGACTTCTTCCATCTTAAAATAGAAGGGGATATCTCTAGGAAGCAAACCTACGCACTGAGCAACAAGGAGAGCTGAGCCTTGGGAATCTCCTGGGGATTTTCCAGATCAGGACGAGTGCAGCTTCAGCAAAAGGTAAACCTCCAAATTAGCCCCAGCATGGCACAGAGCCAGGAGTACCACCACCTGCAGAGATGCCCAGCTAACGAAGCTGGGACTAGTGGCCACGTGGAGGCACGATGGTCAGTGCAGAACATTGTTTTGCAACCTGTTGAGTCAGGGACACCCACAGAGTTGCTGAACTGGTAGCCAGAAAAGAGAGAAGAGGCTTTACTTAGAGAACTACTTCTCCACCAAGACATTAAAAAGGGAGGGCTGGCATATCATCTTCAGAGCATCCAGGATGGTATCATTTCCTCACTGCTCCTTCTCTGGTCATGACGCTCATTCCCAATCCTCA
>NW_009708392.1:45254-68746 GCF_000703405.1 Apaloderma vittatum | reverse complement strand
GAGTGTCTTCTTCTAAACCGAGCCACAAGGTTGATCCTCTTCAAAGTAATTTTAGTGGCAGCATGTATGGAGTAGAGTACCGTGCTAATCAACATAGTGTTGTCGAATTAAAAAAAGAAATGATAGGCCGAGTTCTCAACTTTTAAAGAATCATGAAATTGCTTCTCTTTAAACTCAAATACTTTGTGTTTGATGCATTGTAAAATTCTTCTTATAAGCAGAAATACTTATTTTTTTAAAAAAATAACCAAAGAGATGTTTTCAAAAAACTTAACAGACGTTTCGTTATTTTCTTAAGGTAATTAAACAAAAATAAAAATAATGTAACTATTATACCCAAAACTAGGCAGAAGGAATTCAGCTACCTATATGGGTGGTTGTAAAACAAAAATGAGCCAAAATTATACCTTCTGTTACAGAGAACAGCGGAGTGATGAATCTATCTATATTAGAAATGTAATGAAAAAATGTGTTACACCTGAGAAATAAAACAATAAAAATCCATGCCAGCTGCATGTTCAGTGGCTGCTGTAGCACACGCTGTTGTGTTCCTGTGGGTTGCCGTCAAATACCATCCTTCCTTCCCTGTGTGAATACCTATGCTTTAATGATACAGTAAGTAATTGCTATAATACAGAAATGTGAAACTTTGCCCATAATTTTTAATTGCGTGAAGATTTTTTTAATAGAAAACATCACTATCCTTTCTGTATCTGTGAAGCTATTCCAAACAAGGGAAAGTAAAATTTAATTAAACCTGATTCAACTCTGTTTCCTATCTCCCAGTGGAAAAGTCTTATCTACAAGGCCCCAGCTGCCAGGCTTGCAGAGAGGGGCATATTCAGGGTGGTTTATGTCAAGCAGTCATTGCATTAATGTATAAACTGTACATATAGCTGTGACTGGAACCCAAATCTTTCAAGTGACAACATGAGTGCCATGGGCATACACATGTGTGCTCTCTCTCATCCCATGGATTTTTCCATGCACAGTGCAAAAGCCCTTTATTTGATGATGAGGAGAAGTGGACTGAATTTCTGCAGAAAAAGAGAAGTTCGGCCTTGATCTTCTGCATGAGAAAGAGAACCTCTCTCATCCTAACTTCTGCAATGTAAAATAAAGGCTTGATTCCTGCTTCTTCTTCTTTTTTTTTACAGTATTACCCTCAGGAAAAGCCTTCAGACTGATGAAGGTGCATCCCTTAGCTCTGAGAAAAATATCCGAGCCCTGTAGAAGGAAATAATTGGAAACTCATCCCCATCTGAAGTGATCTTTGCTAACTGGCATAGCTACTGCCTGTTCAGCAAGCTGTTTCCTGCTGTTGCCCTCCACCTGTGCTTAAATCTTCCCCTCCACCTTGCAGAGAAACAGGCCTCTTAACTGGTGCTCTGCAGTCTACTGCCAAGACACAGCAACTAAATCCACAAAACACTCCATACCGTGGTGCAAAAGCCTGGTTTTGGGCAGCCATTCCCATTTCACAGACCCCAGGCACCACATGTCAGAACATCAGTCCCATGAGCCTAACGCAGGCTGCTCCAACACCAAGGACCTGGGGTACGGGGCGTCACCGAGGCCAGTTGGTGTGCGGGTCTGTGGATGGCACTTTGGTTCCTATGCTTTGTAGTTCTTCCCCTTGGGTTTCAACTTCTATATGTCATTGCGCACAGTGTATGCTGCTCCCCTCTCTTCCCTCCTGCCCAGCTGTCTTAAAAACCCCTTTTTCCCCCTGTTAATTAGCAAAGCCACCAATGGCTTCAGCAGTCACGTAGCCCAAGACAAGCCAGTAGTTGCCACCAGGCATTTCATCAGCTTCTGTCTCCCATCAAAATTTTGGAGAAATGAAATATTACCTTTGTTATCCATCTCAAACAAAGTTAATCAAGTCCATGCTGGCTGAGCATGGGCAGACAGGTCTCACCTGCCCAGGAGGTGCCCCAAGGCATGCTGCATCCACGGAGGGATCTCCTGCACTGATGCCTAGAGACTGAAAGACCTGCCAAACAAACAAGTGCAGAGTGTAGGTTTTTCTGGATAATGCTGAGATAATCAGAAGGCTGATTCTTCAGCTAAAATATCTTCTACAAAGAGATCGGCATGCCAGTCACGATACCAAAAAGTGACACTAGAAGAATTAAAAGGGAAAAGGTCTTAATATTCTCTCCACAGCTGGATTCCTTCTCAAAACCCACTGCTTTCTGCATTCCCCAAGAGCTCAAGCCTATAAAAAGTTATATGTAGAAACAAATATTACTTCTCCTTATAAGACTTGCCTTTCTTTTTCTTCCTTCCACGATGTATAATGCTCTCATCCTTCTTCACACATCTAGATTAGAGTATGTGCTTTCTAGGACCAAAATAGGAATATTTGATATTGTTTATTTATTTAATTAGTTATTTATCCTATTACTTATTTATACTATGACCAGCACTTTTTTTTTTTCTTTATAAATAAGTAACAAGCAATCAACTTGACCTCATGTATCCTAACTTTGATAAAATTCTGGATAACTTTACAAAGGCAGTCTGTAAAGTAAGCATTATAGCACCTGGATCAAAATAGTTAGTGAAAATACTGGTTTGTTTAATGATTACACAGTAAGCTGGAACTTAAGCTGAATTTGTGGAGGTATTAATTCAATTTATTTTATGCAAGTTACTAAGTACCTGGTAACAATTATTTTTTTCTGTAGATCGGCACCTTCTTCCCTCCTGTCTCTGGACACTCTGCAGTAATTAAATGCTTACATTAAAAACACTTCAACTGGTTATTTCTAAGGCAGTGAAAGCAGAATTGCCCTCACTGAAAAGCTAGGGTAGTTGCTGTATCATATACTCAAACCATGAATGTTTGCATTTATAGAAAAGAAGTAACGATCAATATTTGAGACAAAAACTGTGAATACCTTTTTGTACCTCATGGGAATTCATAAAGATCTGAAGGGAAAATTCCAAACCAGCAGATAAAATCCTCTGGGGTCTTTGCAGTATAAAGAGAGGACTGCACTGGACACAAAACTCATTAGACAGATTTTGAATTTAGTTCACATAACCTCATTCCAATATTTGAGTATTTAGGAATTAACTGGGACAAAAATCACTCTTACATTGGCTTTGAATTTCCCACCTTCTTTAAGTTTATTTTTCTGCCCTTGCACTGAGGAACTACCTCTCAGAGAGATTTCATGCTCTGTTTATTCCCGTCCATTCAGAGGTAATCCCTGGTTTCTCTTCATCCTGCCTCATCTAGTCTATTCAATTCAGCTGCAGTTGAGTGTCTACAGCTGAGTCTACTGCAGGTCTCACTCCAGAGCTGCAGATGTTCTCTAGATCTTCCTGGAATACGCGGCTGTTTGCACTGCCAGAAAACTGAGTAAAGCAGGACCCAAACTGGAGAAAGGAATTGACCCTGCCCAGGCACACTGGCCTCCGTCAATCCTGTGCAAAGCTCTGTTGTGGAGTGGCACTGACTCAACGCTGGCCAAGAAGAACAGCACACTCACCCAGTAACATAACCTAGCACAGTAATATATCCCAGCCAGGCACAAACAATGTAATGGAGCTGGTTGAAAAATCTATTTGGGATTTTATGGCATTTTTTACCCATTTTATTGGTTCAGCCTGCCAGAAACTGTAGAAAGCCTAAAGCAGTTAGAACAAGATGTTCAAACTGCAATGTAAGGCAGGAGAACAATTTATTCCATATCCAAAACAGGACAAATAACTCAGTGTAACACAGAGGAACAGAGAGACGTTTATAAGCAAGCTGGGGATCTCCTTTGCAAAGCACTTTGTGCATTTACTTTGCTATGAGCATGTCATCCCTCCCAAGGAGGGCAGCCAGATTTGTGTTGTCAGTCTGAGTGGCTCCAACTGCATGCTCAGCACGTTTAGCTTGGGATGATCTCCCTTGCAATACACTTGGCATACCAGACAGCTGCCCTGCAGTACCGGAGGTGCAGGGGACTTCCAAGCAGAATGCATAGTCCCTCCAACCACAGTAGGAACCAAGACCATGGTCTGCAGGGAGGCAAAGGAACGTGTGCTCATTCCCCCTCCTTTGCTGGATGAAGCCTGTGATAAAGGTAGTCACAACAGTCTTTTAGTAAAAGAAGGGGACTAGGCAAAGCTGGAAGTGAGTTTATCTTGCACTCCCTGCTCAGCACTTCTGGATAATATCCCGCACTTCACTTCGCTCTTCTGGTTGAGCAGCACTTCTGACTTAGAGGATTTGCCAACCCACAAAACACATCACACCAGACAGGAGAAACCCAGTGGAACTTGGAAAGTAGAAAGATGGGGTTTAAAAACCAATTGCTCAGGGCACTAGTCTCTCATTCCCAATCTCTCAACCATTTCAAAGTCTTGGTGAGACACTGGAATGCACCCAAGACGCCGCGGGTTACAATTGCCTTCATCCTCTTTCACAGAGTTTCTATTAAATGGAGGTGCATTAAAGTAAGAGGGAGTTTGACACAGTCTTCAAAGGGCACTTAATTTCACAGGAGTTATTGAAACGGAAAGGATATTTTGAGTCATCTCTTCTTGTTTAACTGCCTAATCAGAGAGATACTTTCATTGTCTGATTTGTGCCAACATCGAGATTGAGCTTAAGATTCACATCTCATAGCTCCTAATTTTATCACATTAAGGCTCAAATGAGATACAGCACCCCAGGCTCTTTCCAAATGGTAACCTGCAGGACCTCTTTATGAAGTGGGTTAAAAAAGACCTTTGGTACTTTTGTAATAGATAGTCTTCATTATTTACAGATTGTAGAATGACAAAAAAAGATTCACTTCAGAGTTAAAGCAAGCTGATAGGCCACATTCAAGTTGCATCTAATAGATAAGGAGACACTGCAGTACAATAGGCTTTAAATAATTCTGCAGCTCTGCTTTTCAACCAGTTTTAACACATGGAGAATTTGCCACCCTCCTCTGCTGGACTTCTGATCATAAGGAGGGCATCTTCTGGGACAATTAATTTTCTAGAGCCCGTGTGCTCCATTTAGACTATGTGAGATGTGGCTGAGTGTTGAGGAGGTTCAAAATAATTGAGAAAGGAAGGGAAAAATGTGTTTTATGAGAATTTCTCTTCTGATAGCTAACAAGGAAAGAACAAAGTGGGCTTTGCAGGACTATTTTTTATTGAAACCTAGAGTGTGGCATGTCCAGTCACAATCCAGTGCTCTTTTGATATGATGCAATTTGCTATCCAATGGACTAAGAGCAAATATTGGACCACAGGACATTACAGGACAACATTGTTCCTACTTTTTTCATCAGGAATAAAATAAGTAAGGAAGCCAGTGTCTGACTCTACACTACCAAGGTTTGTTCATTTCTCTGGTCATTAGCCACAATTAACTATGCAATTATACAGTTTGCTGGTTTATGCCTCCAGGCAGGCTAATGTCATTTTATCTGAAGTAGAGGTTGCGGTGTTGAGGATTTAATTTCTGGGCGGGCCTTTTGTCAAACAACTGTCTTCTCTTCCATGTGTGTAGTCTTTGGGATATTGTAAATCCAGCTAAATGAACAGGTGACAGGTGTCCTCTCCATGCAAGCCAGGGAATAAGAGTAACCACTAACACCTCTTCTGGTGCTTTTATAGAAAAGTTAGAGTGTGTGTTGGTAACCAGAAGATGAAGAGGGATCCTCAGTACCATAACACATGAAAACCTTAGCCAAAGGCAGTGTCCTACTGCATGAGGTCCTCATCAGATAAATAAATAAAACCTAACCTCAATGTTTAAGCATTCACAACTTAGACATGGCCTGGACAGGAAACAGAGTGCGAACTGGGACCAGAAAGTGAACAGCACTGTCTGGTGTGATGGCAAGGTGGAAGATTATACTTTCATCTTTGTATTCAGGTTCATTCCAACAGTGCAAATGGGTCTATTGTATTGATTTCTTGTTCATTAAACATGAAAGATAACACTTTCAAACATGCCCCTTCAGCTAAAGCTTCTGAGTCTCATTTACAAAAGTGATTTCCGAGATACCTGTGACAGACAGCTATTTGCCCAAGACATGATGATGCTTCAAACATTTTTACCCAGATGCTGAATTAATCCAACAAGAGGTACAACACCAGCATTGCAGCCTTTCCACATTTAACCCCAGCAGGGGTCCTCAGGCTTTGCTCAGAGAAGACAGTAAGTCAGGCTGAGGGCCCGCATGGGAATTCAACAGCCTTCCCATGTGGAGTGTCTGGGGAAGGCTGCCACTGAAACTCATCCAGAGCACTGAGGTAATGGTGGGGTGAGATCACCCAAGCCTCAAGTCTGTGGCACGAGTCCATGATGTTTGTGCAGCCTCAGAAACTATTGCATGTGACAGGAAATAGATTCATATGTGTGTAGACACACAAACAAAAGGTCAGACACACAGTAAAGGCCAAATCCTGTTTGCATCATTTACAGATATACACATGCCCAGCTACCTACAAAGAAGCAACCACAACTGAATGGTGAATACCTAGTTTCCCCTAGGCTCAGGGGCACAACTCCACAAGCACCACCAGAGAAGTTCACGCTCAGACATTACTAACCACAGAGGAGAGCACTCAAACCCAGCCTGTTACCGGAAGGGTTGCTGGTAACCTGGGTTGTAGAGATCTGAAGCAAAACCAGAAGTGATGCTCTGGTACTTGTTGAACTTCCCTTGGCTTACTGGAGTAGGGCTCTTCTCAACATGAGGTCTCCTGCTACCTGGGGAGAACACTGCTCTGACAATATTTCTTCTGAAATAGACCTTGACGCTATTTTTTCTAAATGTCTGATTATTTCTCTTTAACCACCCCAACAGTAAAGAGTCCCAGCAGCACTCATCCCATCTTCAGATGCATTATTTTAATGCCATATGCTTATGACCTTGCATCCTTCTACTCTTTTAATGCCTAAAGGACACCAGGGTGAAACTAAAAGACCATAACAGGGTAAGCAGAAGCTGATAAGACACAAGTTGAACATCTGTGGAATCTTCTTCCCTGCTTCTGTAAGAGAAACCTTCAAGTAAACTTTGTCTCATCTATTTGTTTTGTGCCATTATCCAGGCAGCATGGTTCACCAGGGAAAGTCACGTTTCCACCATTGCAGCAATTCTCTAAAAGCTTGGGCATCTGCGGTCAAACCATGACAGCATCAGTGTGTCCAAAACATGAGGAAAGAAGTCAGCTAAGTACTTGTGCAAGAAGTTAGCCATATGATGAAATGGTTTTCAACTACAGCCATCCCGTCAAAGGACAGCCAAGACAAAGTCCGGAAAGAATATATAGATGACTCAGAGCCATCTCAGTATCACTTAACACAGTGTCCTCAGTGCAGAGATTTAAATTACCTGAAGTTAAACAAAAGCTGCGAATGCACAATGGAGATCTCCTAAGAAGAGAGTTGTGAGGGCAAGTGATGGTGGGTCTGAGCACAGAAATAAGAGCATTTTTGACAACCAGGATGGACGTCTGGTCCTGGCAGTTCTGCTGTGAGGATGCAGAGTGGTGGTTAATGTTGCAAGCAGATGCAGTAGGAATGTACAGATGAAAGTACCAGCAACCTTGGGTTTTCATTTCTCCCCATGTCTCAGTCATCCTCAGAGAGCTGCCCTCCACTGTGCTTTGCAGCAATCAAAAGAGCCATCTTGTTTGTAACCTGCATGCCACAGTTTGGCTCTTGTATAAATCACAGTGTTATCTATCTCCTTGTAAAAGGACAGAGATAACATCCCCCTCCAGCTCATCAGCATGTATGTCCCCAAATAAATTAACTACAGCAGCCTCTTTTGGCTTTCTCAAACAAATTAGGATTTTATTCTTAAATTGGGCTACAGAGAAAACATGTACAGCACAGGGACAAAGAGATTATGGGCTTCACTCTCAGGTTGCTTATTGTTGTTCTGCTCCAATGTGATTTCAGGGGATTTTCTCTCAATTTCCAACAACATGACAGTGATCAGAATCGAGATGTGCACTAGTTCTCGTCCTGGAGAAGGTCAACAACTTTCTGTTGTAACCTCGGCTATGTAAGACAGAGGATGATGCTTCACTCCTGGGATGATGAATTGCTCCTATAGACTCATTCAAGGTTTGACCCTCAGAGTCAGAGCTGCCATTAATTTCATCAGATACAGAGCATGACCCTCACCCTTAGTCTTGCAAACATGAGACCTCTATTTAACAAGAGATTGTGCAGTGGTTAAATATTTGAAGTTCAGTTCTAAATAACGCTGCCTAAAGCTTAGGAGTTGCCTTGCCTTCCTGTTAGATCAATAGCAAATAAAAATGCTCCTGGATTAAATGGAGTGGTTTCTGTTACTAGGAAGAAGATATGCAAAATATTTCTCCCGACTGCTATTCGGTAGCTAAGCTGAAGAGCTGAGGTCACTGCCTACTGCACTGCTGGTCCCACCCTACTGTTACAAAGTGTTTCCCACCTCTTGTGTACATATGCTTTTGAATCCTGTCATTCCTGGAACAGGTTGCCCAGTGCGGCTGCACCGTCTCCATCCTTTCAGATGTGTGAAACTGAACTGATCTGAGCAATCTAATCTAACAGGAACCACTTCAAGAAGGGGGTGGGACTGGATGGCCTCCAGAGGCCCCTTCTAACCTTAATTATTTTGTGATTTGTTCAGAAGCATAGGGAGCAACAGTTAGTAGTTCTTTGATTTGTCATCTTCTAGTTAATTAGATATTTACTGGCCACAAAGTCAGGTAGTTCCCTTTCCCTGACTCAGTGTCATATGTCTAAATAGAACATAAAGGTAAAGTAAAGAACCTTTTCAGGAAAGAGTTACTACATTCTATATGAAAAAAAACAATACATTTCAGTATAACTGGTTGAAATCATAAAGAATAAGGCTCTCAGAAGAAAGAAGATTATGAAGGACTATGAAAATGGACTCCACCTGCCAAATCTGATAATTTTGTTAGACATGTTATCTACATCAATACACACTTTTCCCAGGGAAAACTTTATCTGAGCCCAAATGTTGGGTCAGCATTGCAGAAAGTACCATGGGTCTATCAGTAAATGTCTATCTTCCTCCAGGTGCATGTTGAGCTACAAATGATCTAACACTAAAAGCCCTGGATTATTCTTCCCAGCTTTGCACAGATGTCCTGTGTGTCCTTGGCTCTCACTTAGACTGATTCAGCTCAGCTAATTTCAGCTATCTAAATTTAGTCACCTGCTTGCCGAGGCTCTACCTGTAGCTAACAAAGAGTAAAACACCTCCAGATTCACCCTTCTTACTTTGGACAGGTATCTCAGATTGGCTTAAGTTTCCCATTGGGAATGTCTGTCTCTCACCATTCACCCCTCCCTATCCTTACACTGTGTATGTCTGCTCACTTTTTTATTGAGATTGCAGTCCCATGTACTGGTTATTTCTTGCCCAGTTTCTGTCCGGCACAAAAAGGAGCACTTGTACTTGGCTGTGGCATCAAGGTACCATCACTGGACAAAGCAAGCAGACAGCATTGGCATAGCCAGGCACAACAAACAAACCCATAGCACTATCAGCCAACGATACGCACGCCCAAGACAGGCACCAGAAGACCCAGTGTGGGGAGGATCCACACCCAGCATCCCAGAGCTGCTGGATTTCTACACTTACGCAATAAAAGTGGAGAGCTAGCTAGCTAAAGTTTTGCTGGTAAAAGGACTGGTCCAATTCTATTTTATATTCAATTACTTTGTTGTGTTTTTTTTTTTTAAAAAAAAAAAAAAGCAGGAGTAGAAGACATTTTGGTGTGCAACGTGGAACAGTGCTTTATCATAAATTCCCTGCACAGCACCAGGAATGTATGATCTGTACTTTGAATAAATATTTAACACCTGAAATGGAGACTCCAACTTTGATCAGGGAACACACTTGGGAATAAATTGTCACTGCCTTTTAAATTGCTGCAGTTAAGCTATAGTAGGTTATATACAGCAGTTATATAAAGCTATATACAAAGAACAGTTTCTATGCCACCACACCAGGAGCAGAGTATGAGTTATACAACGCTTAGACTGAGACACTCTGTCCAAGGGAAACCATATTCCTCACTCTGAGATTTCATATTGGACATTTATACCCTGGGCAAGAAAATGGATTTTTATAGGAATCCGTATTTATTGCTTTTATTCACACGCAGCATTAAAAACGTGTGAAATACTTTTAAATCAAAATTACAATTGAATTTCCTTAGCTTTTCAATGCCAAGTCTTCTCTTCCTGTGAAGAAAATCATATCCAAGATATTATGGGTTTTAAAATGTTCTAATTAATCCACTGCTGTTCACTGAGAATACAGCAAAGTAGCCACAGTAGCCATAGCAGCCATAGAAGCCATAGAGCACCGGCAACTGGTAATCAATAGCGATATTATCATCACTGACTCGGAGTCCTTCTACAGCAGTAAAAAAAGCAAAACAAAACAAAAATTACTTTCAAACTCTGTTACATATATGTGAATATAAGCATTGGGAGGAAGAGAACAAAACGACTATGACAATTTCGAAACTGATAAAGCACACAGCATTACAGAACCATGCAACTATTTCCAAACATCTGGCAAATCCCTGCCAGGAGCATCAGTTCTTTTACACATCTTGCACACTTACTAAATAAAAATGTCTTTCCCTCTCCAGAGTCCTAAGTTATCCCAAAAGATGCAAAAGAAACACTACAAAAACTCTAACTTGTCTGTGGTAGAAATATTTTCAATTTCCACTGCAGAACCAGCGCAGTCTGTTGTGTCCCCAGGGTAGTGGTGAGACTCTCCACGGTCTGGAAGGGAAAAATGTCACAATGTCACCTACTAAATCAGTGAGTTAACATTCTGCAGCAAGCAGATGCTCTCCAGCTGTCTCCAAGGCGAGCTGAGCTGAGTTTCCAGGGTCCTACGACATCCTGGGTGAATCTGGCCGCCACATGCACACACGGCCCTTGGTTATGCTGCAAGTCCGATGCGTGGCAGGGATGACACCTCCCTGAGCATCCTCTGTGCAGAGCCCGGGCACACCCAGTGCAGAAATTCTGGCCACAACCTTGCAAACCCAGGACAAGGCAGGTGGAGGCACTGCCAGAACTGGTCACACAGGACCTCAGCTTTACCCCCTATCCAGGCACTGCTGGTCTGGCATGAGATTTGGTTTTGCTTTGTTCTCTTTGCCTAGGACCAAGACACTGCTATGTGTGTTGGCAGTTCTACACCCTACTACCCATCCAGCATCATTTCTCCTGGGAAGCTTCAAAGAGGTGAGAAAGTAATGAGTAAAAGTTCTCTCTCTCTCATAACAAAAGAGAGGTACAGGCTGACCGTGACACTCCAAAGGCCAAAAAAAAACCCCAGCAGTCCATTTCCCAATGAACTATGTACCCGCAGTTGCTCCCACAAACCCTTCCATCCCCCAACTCACAGCACTCCAGAGACCAAACTGGAGAGCCTGTGATTCTGTCCATAATTCCCATGTCTCAAGCATAGGTAAAAACTGGAATTATTGAGAGTGATATCATAGAATCATAGAATCATACAATGTGTTTGGCTAGAAGGGACCTTTAAAGACCTTCTGGTCCAACTCCCCTGCAGTGAGCAGGGACATCTTTAACCAGATCAGGTTGCTCAGAGCCCCATCCAGCCTGACCTTGAATGCCTCCAGGGATGGAAGAATCACAGAATCACAGAATGTCAGGGGTTGGAAGGGACCTCAAAAGATCATCTAGTCCAGCCCTGCCAGAGCAGGATCACCTACAGTAGATCACACAGGAATGCGTCCAGGCAGGTTTTGAACGTCTCCAAAGGAGACTCCACAACCTCTCTGGGCAGCCTGTGCCAGTGCTCTGTCACCCTCACAGTAAAGAAGTTTCTCCTCATGTTGAGGTGGAGCTTCCTATGTTCTAGCTTACACCCATTACTCCTTGTCCTATTACTGGGCACCACTGTGAAGAGACTGGCACCTTCCTCTTGAACCTCACTCCTCAGGTATTTATATACATTAATAAGGTCCCCTCTCTACCTTCTTTTTTTCAAGACTAAACAGTCGCGGTTCTCTCGGTCTTTCTTCATATCAGAGATGTTCAAGTCCCTCGATCATCCTCGTAGCTCTCTGTTGGACTGTCTCCAGCAGATCTCTGTCTCTCTTGAATTGGGGAGCCCAAAACTGAACACAGTATTCCAGCTGTTGTCTCACCAGGGCAGAGTAGAGGAGCAGGAGAACCTCCCTAGACCTGCCGGACACACTTTTCTTAATATCCTATCACTTTAATCAAGATAGCATATGCCAGGCCTTTATCAAGTATGAGAAACAATTCCATTCATCCTGGTTAACGAGGTCAGCCCAGATCTAGAAAAGTTTTAGCTCCTACTTCTCATCAAAAGTAATGACCTGTAGGTACGTGCATGCTCCCATGGCCCCGGTGAGGCTCAAGCTCTCTAAGCCAATCGTGCCACAGCACATTAGCCATTAAACTGCAACCCAGGTGAGATGGAGAGCAGCACATCGAAACTCCATCAATATGCATGGAAATGCAGCCTCCATATTAAAGCTTTATCAGGCAGAGTTACTGTATAATGTATTTTACCTGTTGCAAGAAGAATTTAAGTCTGGCTCTTCTCTGAGTGTTCTAACACCCATTGCAGTTCAACAATATCTCATTACCTAGTGCCTGAAGCCTGAGGCTCCTCCCTAGCTGGTACCTTCTGCAGGTTTTCAATCACACCAGCAAACCTGCAAGTGTCAAAGGATTTATTCAGGCATCGTCTGCCTGTCTTATTGTTCACTGCAAGCAGACTTTCACAAATGCACCAGGAGCAATAAAGAAGTCATTATCCCACTCTACTCAGTTGTCAGGCCACATCTGGATTACTGAGCTGAGTTTCATTCCCCACTATAAAAAAAGAGATGTGGAGAGGCTAGAGACAGTCCAGAGAAGAGCCACAAAGACGATCGAAGGACTGGGAAGCCTCCCATATAAGGAAAGGCTAAGAGAATTGAGTTACTTCAGCTCTGTGAAAAAAAGGCTTAGGGGACACCTCATCACCATGTTCCAGTATTTAAAGGGTGACTACAAAGAAGATGGAGTCTCCCTTTTTACAAGGAGTCATGCGGAAAAGACGAGGGGCAATGGGTACAAGTTACTCCTGGGGAGATTTCAGTTGGACACAAGAAGACAATTTTTGACAATGAGAACAATCAGCCATTGTAATAATCTCCCCAAGGAAATGGTGGATAATCCAATACTGGATGCTTTTAAGATTTAGCTGGACAGGGTGCTGGAGCACCTTGTCTAGATGGTGGTTTTGCTAAGGAAAGTTGGACCAGATGATCTTTGAGGTCCCTTATGATCTGATATTCTATGAGTCTATGATTTTCTTTCCACCAGAATCTATTTGTGTATAGCTCATTTGTAGCCATAGGCATCTGATCCATTAAGCTTTACACTTCAATGAGCAAATTTTCAGCCCTCAGAGCAAGGTGCTGTTTGATGCCAAGGGCTCCAGAATGCTGGAAATCCTTGAAGCCATTCTCAGCAAGGGAGACAGAGGTGTGATTTGGTTATGCCTTCCTCCTCAGGGACAGAGTCCCACTCCCCACAGCACCTCACTAGGGTGGGCTGGGGGACCCTGCTCACCTCCAGGTTCTCCTCCAGCAGAGGTTTCCTGCAAGTCCCATCAGCCAGGTAGGATGAAACTCTTTAGGGAAGTCACTGGTAACATATGCCAGCTCAGGAACTACCCCTGTAAGAGGAGTCCTAGGTGTCAGGGCACTTTGGAAAAAGGTGCTGAGAGCTCTCATCCTTGTGCTGAGGCTGAGAAGCACAATCAGCTCCAGGCTGAGAAGGAGTAAAGCCTGCAGATTACCCAAACCAAGAACTAGTCAATTAGTTGGAGGTCAACTGCTACAAGACTGTGCTCATGATAAAATGGGAAGCCACTGGGAAAGGGACAATAATATCGGCTTCATGAAGATCTACCAAAAGAGAGAATTGCCAGGAAGAAACATTTAGTTACATAAAAATTCCTAGCCCAGACCAACAGAAACAAAATCTTCTCTTGATGACTTTTTTTTTGCAATTGGGTAGAAACATAAAACCTTTCTGTAAATGTTGAGGAGATTCTCTCGCCTCTTGCAGCTGCCCCAAGCATCAGGGGAGACGAGATTACATCTGAGAGCAAGAAGAGGCCAAGTATTAGCAGAAAGTAAGAAGCATTGTCCTGACAGGATGCTGCAGCCATCTGTCAGAGTAGGGAGTCGATGCCAGTAGTGAGCAATGTCCCTTGCAGGACAACGCTGCTCTTTCAAACTCCCTCACTGACATGAGATCCTGGAGTCGCAGCTGGTATTTGACAAAATCAAGAGGGCTATGGCAGAAGCAACATAGAAATGGAGATAAGTTCAGCTCACAGGAAGGTAACTGAGACTGCAGGAGCTACTGAGTATTTTCTCTGATGCCTGCTCAGCTCCATAACCTTAATGAGTGACCTTACTAGAGCAGTAAGAGATGCAGAAGACCTCCCTTTCAGAACTGGAGTTACCTGCTGCAGGTAAGCAGATTGGAAACTGAGAAACATCCTCTGTCAGGGATACTTGCAAAGCACTTCAGCCTGCCCTGAGCACACACCCACTGCCTTCCCGCTCTTGAAGAAAAAGCAGCTCAGAAGCAGGGCATGGTGCTATAAAAATGAATGAAGAAATCCCGGTTCGTGGCAGGAGTGGGACCCCCGGGAGGAGAGGCGGCGGCCAGAATGCCACAGGCAGGTGCTGGCAGCTGGTCAGATGCTGCAGCATCTACAGACTTTCACAGAGGTCTGCAGAGCACAAAGCTCATGGAAGGCAGGAGGAGAGAAATGAGAACAGGAATCAATTACAGAAATATAGAGCTCGTACCTGCCTCAAATGAAAGAAAATTGAAAAACAGTCACAGCCTTCAGTAGTAATAAAAAGAAAATGATTTGGTTTGTGGATGAAAGGCTGAGAGCAGACCCTGCAGAAGCACACAAGAAGAAGGCAGGGCTGCTTGACTTTAGTCTTTGCAGGAGAATGGATGTGCTGTGGGTAAAGATCACCTGAAATTTTCAATGAAACCCTTTAACCTTGTCATCATGAATACCTTCCATCCAGAGAAATAAAACAAAAAATCAAATGTAGTAAACTGAAAACACTGGGAATTCTTTGTCAGAGTCACCCAAAGCACTGGAGGAAATTGGAAAGATAATTCTTCCCAGTAAATTGGAAGGCAAATATATAAAATATTAGCTAACACAAAATAACTGGTGGGATTCATCAGAGGAGATGCAGATGGGTACATCTGAGCTAATCATCCCAGGTGCCTTGTGTGCTCACCAGAGGGTCCTCACATCATTCCCTCTTTCTCTTCTCTGTGAGCAGTGGGAAAAAGACACACAGGATATTGGATAGATGAGTTATGGGGGAAAAAACCCCAGTTGTTACATTTTATAAGGAGAGAAACATGATTGTATCAGAGAAGCTGCACTGTAAGACACCACAGGTAAAGGAGTTAAGTTTTCCTGATTCACCTGTATTATCTGTGTGACCTTAATAACCTCTTCTCCAAAGAACTTCTAGACAAGGCACACATGGAACACGCACGCACACATGTCTGCGCTGGTTAGAGGGTGATTGACAGCGAGTAATTAAAGTGCTGCAACCATTCTCCAGATACTTCACTGACTGATAGACAGACAGAGATGTGTGTATGTGTGACAGAGCACAAAGTAATTATACACATCTAGGTCTTCACTCTTTCTAGTCTCAGCTGCTTGGCAGTTTAGTCAAGTCGTCTATGTCTGTAGCCAAGTTTTAATCACTGTTAAATCACACCATATGACTTGTGTTTTGGAGTACTTTGTCAACATCAAAAATAAATATTATTATTCCCACAAGGAATCCAGCTGGCCTCTAATTAGCTTTCAGAATATATCAATTAAGGTGTTAATGTGTTGTCCAATGATGAAAGCCACCGTCCCATCAGCTTGTGGAAGATCAATACAACACTGTGATATGAAATATCCACCAATTTATTTTCCTGGCAGATGGATCAATATGGCAGTTTTAATGGGACCAGTCATTAAATAAATGTTATCAGTCCTGAAGGAGACGCAAAACCAAACAAAACCATTTGTATACATTCAAGCAACATTTTTCAACAGTTGCAGACTTCTTTCTGGTACTTCTCATTGCAGGGAAATAACACTTTTGAAACAGCAGCAACACCACTAATCATAGCTAATCACTGTCCTGAGCTTCAGTCTGTGCATTACATGGCAAAAGTGCTGTCTCCTAGAACTACATAAATGCCAAGGAAATCTATATGTGAAATACTGAGGCCTAGGCAGTAGGCCATGAAACAAATTTGACCTCTAGATAGACCTCACAACCTCACAATATAATTTATATATATAGTATTAACCCCATAGGCAATATATTACTGATCTATTGTAGTATGAATATCTATACATTTTGATGTCAATCTATGAAAAGCTTTGCTGTAATGCTTGTTGTGTAACAGTAGTCAGCAGAACGCTGTAATGCCTATAAGTGTGACCATCACCGGATTCATAGATTCATAGAATCATAGGCTGGCCTAAGTTGGAAGGGACCTTAGATATCTTTGCCTATGGTGTAAGAGTCACTGGATTCCTCTTTAGTTGGGGGAAAAGCCATGAAACTAAACTTTCCCTTTGGAGGAAATTAAACCAGACATTGAAGCCAAAATAGATAGAGAAACTCTTCTGGTTTCCTCATTGAGCCCTGTCCAGGCTTTGGGTGGAATCCAACAGGGAGGGTGAATACCAGATGTTTTCACACTTAGAGTTTTGAAATATGTTTATTTAACTGTATAAAAGCTGGACCCTCTTGCAGCGACTTTGGAAACCTCCCCTACAAGTGGACACAGTGCGTAGGACCTCCCAATTGCCGGGACAGGTGCTCCAAATCCTCGCTGCAACCGGGGCTCCCCAGCAACTGCAGATCTGGACGATGGCAAAGTATTAGCAAAGTGTTAACAGTATGCAGCTCCAGGAAAAAAACAAAACAAAACAAAACAAAATAAAATATCAAAAATCTGTATTTGCTCCCAATTCCTCTCCTATATTTCTGATAAGGGGGTTATTAGTGTTTACTTATTTAGATACTCCATCTATTTGATTGTCATCTGAAAATCCTCATTTAGGTTGGAGTAGACCTTTTCATTGAGTCCAACCACTAACCTAAGACCACCACATAAACCACAAAACCATGTCCCTAACCACCACATCTACCAGGGATGGTCACTCAACTACTTTCCTGGGCAGCCTGTCCCAATGTTTGACAATCCTTTCAGCAAAGAGATTTTTCCTAATATCCAGTCTAAACCTTCCCTGGCACAACTTAAGGCCATCGCCTCTTGTTCTATGGCTTATTACTTGGGAGAAGAGACCAACACTCACCTCCCTACAGCCTCCTTTCAGGTAGCTGCAGAGAACGATAAGGTCTCCCCTCAGCCTCCTTTCCTCCAGGCTGAACAACCCCATTTTCCTCAGCTGCTCCCCATGAGCCTTGTTCTCTAGACCCTTCACCAGCTTTGTGGCCCTTCTTTGGACACACTTCCAGCACCTCAATGTCTTTCTTGTCAGGAGAGGCCCAAAACTGAACACAGGATTTGTACTTCATTTTGACACTCAGTTGGGTCTGTTCCACAACCAGGAACAATCCAAGTTTTGCTATACAATGGTGGGGGATGCCTGTGTCCCTGGAAGCAGGCATAAGCCCCAGCATGGAAGAGCCTTCCTCTCAGAACAACATGCCACAGAAATATCTCTATGCAGTAAAGGAAAATCCTGGCAAAATCTCCCATCAGCCCTAAAAATGGATCACAAGTCAGTCAGCTCAGCTAAACTGACAGAGGTACAAAATTCTACAAGAGTGTCTCGGCTGTGTCAGGGCCTGTTATCACCTACTATTAAGCACTTGTCAAACCAGAAGAAAAGCTGAGACAACTGCAGATTTCTAATGTCACTGGTGAGAACACATTTGCATTACTGCTCGCAATAAATGATCATTAGTATAAAGTGTTTGAATATATGCTGAGAAACAGCAGTAGGCTCACAGGCAGAGCAATAACACAACAGATCAGTGTGAACCAGAGGCCTTCAAAGTACTCCAAGCCCAACATCCACTACACAACATCCCTTTCCCCATTTTCCCCTCTCCCAGGCAATGCCCATCTGTTTGATTTCCAGTCCCTTCATCTTCTGCACTGGAGAATCCAGGTTTTTGCTCATGTTTCACATTAATATACTGGGCAGACAAACCCACAGCTCGTCTAAACTGGCACAGCTCCATTGGCGCGATGCTGGTAGCCACCAGATACTTTTCTGGACAATGAAGGGACAACACAGAAATCCCTCAGTCCAGGCAAGCAGGGTTTGTCCCTTGTAAATATTTCCAAATGGCTCTTCCTTCCAGGTTACTTCTCAGAGGCTGGAAATACCTCTCTGGGGACATGGCCACTGGTGCCACCTGCCCTACACATTTCTTGTAGGTGGAGGATGGGCCCAGAAACAAAAGCCCTGCTGGATCTGTGTCTTCTGTTTGGCGGAGCCTCTCTTATATTTGATAAATAATAATTAAGACCAGTGCCAGCGCAGGGATTAGAATGGGTTTTTCACATCTGAGCTCAGGTTTTGCAAATGCAAAGTCAGTCCCTTGTCTCATTCCAAGAGTTTGTACATCCTTGTCTTGCCAGTTGCCAACTTCAATGACAAACCTGTTGTTTTCTGCAGGAGAGAGAGCAAAATTAACTTGGAGTGAGCTCAGGGGCTACATTAGATGCTAATGGATGCTACTATTGCCTACTGTTGCTCCACAGTAAAGTCCTGCCTTGAATATTTTCAGACTAGGCTCAAATCTGCTTCATAGACAAAAGAACTTTCTGTTTTCATTCCTGAATATAGGGCACCTTTGAATAGTTTCTCATTTTTAACATTACAATGAATTATACTCCCTTTGTGACTCTACGTAATTACTTCTGCAGTTGAATTGCATATGTATAAAGTTCAAATTCCTCAAAGAATACCAGATACAGAAACTACTTTTAAGTCAAAGGTACAGGCTGGTGACATTAACCAGTCACCTTCACAGTTTCATTTCTACATGTACAGTTGTGGTCAAATTGTGTGAGAAAACAGTCAAATACTTTTCCGTCCTTTAAAAATCATTTCTCCACCAAATTCAAAAAATGCCTTTGCAAGGCTACAAATCAAGTGATGAGAAAGCAATCGATGGTGTCCCTGTTAATTTATAGATTCATTTTTGCCAGTGGCTGATTATTGCTGAATTCTTGCAAAGCATTTCAGCACACAGCCTGACCTAAGCACACTTAACCTCCTAATGCAGCAATTTACACAGCACATGCTTTCTTGCCCACAGCTCTTGTACAGCCCGTACCCACCTGGCCTGTTGCTGCTGCTCAGATCAACATATTAAATGGAGAAGAAGAGTTATTCAAGCAGAGTTTGGTTTGCAAAACAGATTACGCCTTATAAGCCATAGAGAAAAAATTTCTAAGTGTTCTAAGGTGAACAAAGATGCTTTTTCTCATGTCAGCCACCACATTTTCTGGGATAGCACTGGTATCCTCCCAGAGAGCAGTGAAAGGCTGCAGCCCTATCTTCCCCAATGCAGTTTGTCTCAATGAAATGGCCACAGGCCCCCTCCAGACTGGGTCCAGTTACGGTGAAGGCAACCTGGCAAATCCTGTTCGTACACAGCTGATGCTCTTGAAAGCAAAAAAGACAAAGGATTTGTCTTACAAGCCAATTGTCCCAAAGTATCCCAGCTGGCCATGTCATCATCAGCCTTTTTTGAAGTTATATATATATATACACATATATATATACATATCCTCATCATCGCTGGTGATACAGGGCAGTTCTCTGCACCTCCCAGCAATGAGAGCAAAGCAACCTTAACACATTGTTGCAGAGCTCCATCAGTGGTTTCTTGTGGCTCTTCAGCATTGAAGTTACTGTCTGCCAGAGAGCAACCTGTCCCCTGGAAGGGGACAGACTGCCACCACAGCTGTAATAGCCCTCAGTGCCCATGATCCTGCCATGCCTAAAGTGCTGGTGCTTCTGTGGTCGTGTTTTCCAACAAGATCAGTGGCCTGAAGGAAGCAAGGGAGCAAGAAGACAACCCCAACAACTCCTCATCCAAATGTGAGGGGGACTTGTGGCATAATTATGCTTCAGCACTGGTGCTGCAGTAAAGCCCTCGCAGCTTCCTCCTTTCAAGGTGGGAAGAGGCTCAGGAGAAGGGAGAAATGAGCAACGGTCCATCAGCAAACCAATAAAGCTGGGAGAAACTAGGATTTTGAAGGGTCAAGGCCAATGTGCATTATTGCACCAGACTGGACTGCACCTTGCATCATTCCAGCACCACCACAACGTGTGCTGAGGACTCCTCCCTTACCAGGTCACCACTGAAACATGTATCTCCTTCCTCCTCCTTCCCTCCATCCCTCCTTTCCTCCCTCCCTGCCAGACTGGAGAATGCAGCCCTCCCTGACCCCCTTTCCAGGCCCATACACCAGCTCTGCTGGGTCACGGTCAGCCCCTCTTTCTTGTCTGGGTTCACTCTCCTGACCATGTCTTTGCAAGAAACCAGAGACAAGAAAAAGACATTGGACTAGATGATCTTTCGAGGTCTCTTCCAAGCCCTAACATTCTGTGACTCCCAATATCTTATTGCCAACCCCATTCCCTTCTCCCTCCCATGTAGAGATTACTTACACAGACTTTTAAAGAAACCTATGCCAATAATAAAGGTGATATCAGTAGCTGAAATTCTGCTCTCTCCTCCACCCAAGCTCCACCACTGTTGATACAACTGAACCATCGCCCAACAAAAGTGGTTCCCCAAAACTGCCCCCAAGACAGCCTCACTGACTAGTTTTTCACAACACTTTGGATAAATATAGGTCCTTGGACACAGCTCCAAACAGTAAGTGCCGCTCTTTGTGAACACAGGTGACAGGTTAGAAGCTGGGGCATCAATTCTCTGGATCTGGAGTCAAAAGTGAGGCTTTTTTCAGAAACATCAGCCCTGAGGCCACCTCTGTTCTTAACAAAACAGCAGGACTTTTATCACTCACCTTGTGGCACAGGAAGTGCCAAACATTTCAAGGATTTGACCCAGTGACTTTCAGAAGCTTCAAGCTGTACTCAATGCACTAGCATAAATACATAGAGAGGTCTTCGTTCCTCCTGCCATTTTCAAATAAGCACAGTAGGCTTGATGCCAGCAGTTTTTCAGGCACTTATATGCACAAGAGGGAACTTACAACAGCCTCTCTCAAGGTGCACAACAAACTTAAGGTGTTTTGGAGCAAAAGCCAGATGCACTGGCAGGATTTGCACCTGAAAGACCATTGCACCAGACCTGGGTTCTCTTCCCATCTCATTGTTCAGCTGAGGTCAACAACACTGTTCATAAAATGAGTATAATAAGCTGCAAAACTGGATGCTTAAAACTCTCAGCAGGGACTGTGCACTTTCACTAGTCACAGCTGAATCCCAGACTGGCAAATGGCAGTTAAAGCACCTATTTTTCATTGAAATAAGCCATGCCAGACAGTTTTTCATTAGTGTTCATACCTAATATTAAAGTTGCTCTTGATAGGGTAATCATCTTTTAATCTGATCATGATCATAGTATTCTTAAAGATATGGTGACCCAATGCAACATTTTCAGTAAAGTGAAAATTTCTCCTCTTTCTCCAAGTTGATCATTGTTCGTTTCTCTTCAGTGAAATGTTTCTTACACTTTGCGTAACATCAGACTCTTAAGAACTTGCACCATTTTCTCAATGTTTGTCCAGAAGGCTCAGCACCCATGTAGGGCACCACTTGTCCAGAGAGCATCTGTTGCATCAGGGATACACTCTGGAGTTGCAAAATAAAATCAGGATGTTCTCTCAACTCTCACTGCAGACCAGAGATCAAGGACAGTGGCCCTGCTGGAGGGAACACTAAGTGATAGGGACCTGATATAGAGAAGTAAAAACATTTAGTGAGACATCGCCAACACAGAAAATAGTTTAGCAAAACATACAGTCAAGCCTGCTAACATCGCAAGTAGTTTAGAACCTTTTGTCGCAAGAGAATTCAGATCTGCTAGCACACATATAGACATAATAATGGGAAATCTATTGTCTATAAGGGCCTGATGGAAATTTGCTAGCTAAAAGCCTTCCAACAAGCAGCAGCAATGACCTATGTAACAGCTGTGTTGTGAGATGGGTCCATACGCACTTTGTGATGCTTTGAGCGGGACTTAACTCTGAGAACAGAACGCAGGGCTACTGTGAGATAAACAGGCACAGAGTCCCTCAAGACTGCAGAACTTGCTTTTCAGCAAGAACAAGGGAATACAGGCTATAGTTCACCAAAGAACACAGTGATGAGGAGGAGGACTACAGGCCTTCCTCCAGAAGACCCCGGCCCACGACCACCAGACGGCACTGTGCATGGGGCAAGAGGAGGAGGCCCAGCATGCTTATCTTAGAACTAACCCAGCCTACCCTCATGAATATGTATGCTTTTGTGTAATAAATATCTGTCTGCTTGACCAAATGGTGTGCAAGCTTTGAGGAGAAATCTCCCTGCACCCGGCACCGAATGAATACACCTGCTTTATAACTCCCTGTGAGTTGTAGAGTTAGTTTCCTCGTGTCAGAGCACATCTGCTCCTTCGTACATTAGCCTCTGCTTCACTGAACCTTACACACTTTTTTGGATGACATATAAGGGGCAACAGTGAAAGCTGGGAGTGAGGGCCTGACACATTCCTCACTTCAAGCACAAATGAACCATGATGAATCTGCGAAATTTTGTCTAGTCATAAACTAAATGCACAGATAACAAATGACACTCACCACAGCTCTTTGCAAATGGTGCACAAGAGCTGCCCGGACACAGACTGACCTTGAAGTATGAAGGACTAATGTGGGGGAAGGTTTGCTACTGGTGAAAGGAAAGTCCGTGACCCTGATCAGGGAGTCAGCAACCTCACATTTCAGAAAAGATCACCCTCACATGGGCACACATATATGGGAGCACTGCCAGTTTACAGAATCATCCTCTGCCATGCATGGCCCCAGAGGGGGTCTCTCAACCTGGCTGTGCTCTCAACCTCAGAGCTAAGCTTGGAGAAGGAGATGGAAGTTGCTTGGGGAACAAAACCAGATGGCCAAAAGGAGTCAGGGTGGTGTTAAGCATTGGGTCAGGCTGCCCAGGGAAATGGTGGAGTCACCATCCTAGGAGATATTTAAAAGACGTGTAGATGTGGTGCTTAGGGACATGGTTTAGTGGTGGACCTGGCAGTGCTAGGTTAACAGTTGGACTCAATGATCTTAATAGTCTTTTTCCAACCTAAATGGTTCTATGATTCTATCAGTCTAAATAGATGCTGGAGAGGACGGGCAGCCTGCCCATTGGGCT
>NW_009708392.1:33757-45223 GCF_000703405.1 Apaloderma vittatum | reverse complement strand
CGTCCCCAGCTAGTCCATGAATATTTTGCTGCTGGGAGACGGAGGCAGGAGATGAGACACCTCGCAGTAGCAGAGACTGCTGGAATACATGGGGTAGAGCCTTTGGAGCTGAGGGTGAACAGGCCAGAACAAGTGCCCCGACAGCCCTTGGACCATTGCTGGCTCCTCTCGGGGTGGGACATTGGGTGTTGTGCTGATCTGCCTGTCAGATGGGCAGCGATGCACAATAACAGAGCAGTGCATGAAAAAGGGGAGGTAGGGTCATGGTGTGGGGGGGCGCATTTTAGATGATTTACTGTAGAGGGTCAAATACTGAGCATTGTATTTCCCTAATAAAGCATTCAGCACACGATTTTGTAGTGCGACTTGTTCCCTGAGAAGCTGTGGTGCAGCCACATACATTAACTGAACACAGAATGGATGCTAACATTGCCGCAGAGCTAAATAGACAAGCTCATATTTTCACTTAGTTGAGAAAAACTGCCCTTCTTAATGCTTTATGACTTGACTGACAGAAAGAAAATTTCAGTGTCTCTGTAGGCATTCAGAAATAGATGGGGAAAATGATGAATATTTACAATACAGAGGAGAATATTTAGGTGAGATATTGACTATTACCCACCAGAAATGTGAATGTGGATTGTTGTTAAATGTCTAAGATCTGATATTATCACAGACACAGTCGTATTCTGAACATTCAAATTAATTCTGAGTAGCTAACGCAATGGAAAAGCTTATATTAAGCACATAGTCTTGCAAAATGGCCAATCACATTTGCCAAATAACAAGAGAGGATTCAATCAAATTTTGGAAAAGACCAAATGACTGCATTGGCACTGGCCACCTTGGCAGCCCTGGGGGACAAATGCATGTGCCTGTCTCCCATGGCTGTATCACCAGGACAGGAGCAGTTGCTCCAGAGCACGCAACTGCCCATGCCCAGAGATGACATCTCCCCATGGCCAAACCAGCTCAAGCCTTCTCTGAGGGGCCCAGCCAGACTTGAGTAGGCAGGAGACACTGGCCACCTCCCACTCCAATGACCCCTTCTGGCTTCATTCTTTTTGGTGTTTTCTTATTTCTCATCCTGCCAAGGGTCTCCCAGTGCTTGGGGGTTTTTGTGCCATCTGTCTCTACACAGACTCACGCTGCTGCAGACACCACTGTGAGGGGTTCGGGCATCTTCCCGGTGTCCTCTCTTAGCAGAGCAATGTGATCATCCAGGTCCCACCAGGGTGGGATGTGGCAGCTGCTCAGCCCAGGGCAGAGGGTGTGTGCAACAGGCTGAAGGTGGGCAGGTCCTGCACTCCTGTCCTTCACTACCACCACATGAAATAGAGGACAGAAATGAGAACTTCAGCTGCTTAGCAGGGTAAATTCAGTGGTGACCAAAAAAAAAAAAAAAGAGCTTAATGCAGAATTTTACCCTCCCTTGATTTTATTTAGCAAGTTTCTGGAGGAGAGCTGCTCTTTTAGCAATTCTGCATCGCTAACTGCTTGGTATTGTTTATGCTGAAATTAGGTGCTGAAGAAGCAAATCAGTTTGCAAAAAAATGTTTCAGCATCTACAAGAAGAAGCAGAAAGACTAAATGGGCTTAATTAGTCACTAGACAAAGAACTAGATTAGTGCATTCTTACACATATTTAAGAAATGCAAGCTCTTCATCCTACCCAGTGAACTTGATTACTTATGTCATGTAAAAATGACTGAACAGCTGTGTGGGTCAAGGACCATCTATGCCAGCAGGCACAGCCACAGAGCAGATGCTGGACGAAAGCATAGCCCAAGGGAAGGCAGCGGTGAAGCCTTTCCATTGCATGCTGAGGCTCCCCTCCATGCTGGTCCCTTGCAATCCGCTCCACTGCTCTAGGATTAGGAACACAAATTTATGGAGTTTAAAAACAAAAAAAGTTGTCAGTGAGAACGTAGGCTTGAAGAAAGCTCCTGGCCCAGCCCCTGACAGCTGACATCCTCATGTCACCTTGTCATTGCCTTGCATTGCAGCACAGGCTTTGCCAAGGGACATCAGCCAGAGCCCTGTGCTTCTGGTAGGGACTGTTTCTCCCTTGTGATATGGGAGGGAGGGTTTTGGCAAGAGGGTGCCAAAGACGAGAGCTCCCATAAGGCTGCCAGATCTTCTTATTTTCCTAATGTAGTATGGAGAGTGTTACAGAGGAAAACTCTAAAAACCAGTCACATAAAGGCAAACATCATTATTTTCTGGAGAAAGAAAGGGGCTGGTGCACACTGCTCTTTGTGTTTCGGTGTTAGAACAGGGCAGGATGTTGGCTGCTCACCACCTCCCTGGTTTTTTGCTATTACGTTTCTAAACCTTGTCTCAGATCTCCAATCCCACAACCACCCCCACAAGTCAGGACCACTGAGGGCAGGTTTAGCAGAATCCATGTAGGAATGGTGCCATTTAGCAGGACCCGGGAACTGAGAGCGGGACGTCTGGTTTCCCTTCAGGCAACAGGATCCATCCGCTAGCTGACCTGCAGTCATTTGAGTGTGGGATGACACCGAATCATTTACTGAATTCCCAGCATTTTTCTGCTTTCTCTGCACCCGCTAATGACCATTTCAGCCAAAACTAATCAGGTTAGGGTTGCACAGACAGTCAGTGTTCGTTAAAACGAGAAAAACACCTAAATTATTGGGAAGTTGGCACAGGCTAACACTCACAGGGGGAATCAGTCTCCCAACTCGATGACCATCCTTTCCAGTGGCAACAACAGTCTCCTTGCAAGGACCCTTGTGGCAGCATCTTCAGCTGGATCAGGAGAAACTCCTCAAATCACTGCTTTGCTCAGTTCTTGGCATCCAGTTGGTCTTGGTCCTGTGACCATCCTTCCGCCTGCATAATTACCTGCTTCTGATGTACTTTAACTACATACAAAATGCTCCTTAAAGAGCTTAATTACACACAAAAGACTCTCTTGTGCAAGTATTTTTGCAGGAACAGTTTCTATCAACTATTTGCAAATGTCTTAACTGCACACAAGGGCCTAGGCAGGTCTCTGGGACACTTCACCCAGGAGGTACGAATTGGATTGGACACAGCAGGAGTTGCTTCGGGGACAATTTCTAGCACTGTCCAAAATTCCCATCTGGGAATTGTGAAGCTTCACCATCTCATTTCAAGTTGGCCCATGGGCTCCAGCCACTCCATCACCTCATTGCTGCAGAGCATGTCCTGGAGGTGCCTGGAGCACCCAAGAAACGAACCCTTTAGTGCACTTGGGTGTACGCACTGGCACAGCACTGATGCCCAACCTGATGGTCATGATTGTCTTGTAACTTAAGCCCCGTAACCCTTACCACCTTAGTCAGAAATGGCTCCATGGCATGTTTAAGAGGATTTTTACCACTTCTCACGTTAATCATGTTACTGGAAGGTGGAGCAAAGCTTGCACTGGCTCTGTCTCAGGTTAAGGCACAGTTGCCTGCTCATGAGCAGCCTTTTTATTGACAAGTCAGAGCATCAGTTTGAAGCACATCAGCAAGCTCCTGAGCACAACTGAGAGTGTACTGGAATAGACTCACCTCATTGCTAGGGGAAATGATTCACATTAGTATCTGCTTTAAGAAGGGAACACGAAGTTCTCTGCAGACAAAAACAAATTCTAGTGTTTTTCACAAAGGCCTGGTAACATCTCCAAATAAAAACTGTACTCAGGGCCATGGCATAAAAAAGCTGTAACCTGCTGACATGCAATTCGTTGACATTTGTGGTGACTAGCAAGCTTAAATTAGTTCCTAAGCTACACTCATTAGCTCACGGAATATTCACTGAGCTCATGGAATGAAAACAAGTTGCATTTCAGTATAATCAAATGCAGATGGTGGGAAGGATCACACACGAATATGGATCACATTAAATGTACAGACTGGAGGAATAATTCCTTCTGAAGTGCAGCACAACGCATATATGATGGACTGGTAAAAAATGAGCTAAATTCCATCTCACCATAAGCACGACATTCTCAAGCACATCATACACCAGTATCAGCAAGTTCAATTTACAGCCTGTACCTACACACGGCTTTTTTTAACAGCTTAGGTTTAGCATCACAGGACAAACCGTGTTTAGGAGAGAGGACTTCTGTAGCCCCAGAGAGGCCATAGCCAGGAATGTTATCTTCCTCCAGGATCCCACACAGGATTAGGAGGACAATGTTCATTAGTTTCCTCTTAATGCAGCCGAAATTGCAGCAAGGCTACGGCTCCACTCAAAAGGATTTCAAAAACTGCTCAACAAAACTAATTTAGTTTAATTAAACTTATCTATATTTTATAGACAAAGCACATCTCAAATGATGTGCAAAACTTACAGATAGCATCTACCCAAAAGATTCCACCCCTGGGTAAATCCGCTAGCTGATAGCCCAGTGTAATTTAAGCAATCATTTTTACATGACTGAATCTGATGAATAGTTTTCTTTGTGAAAAATGGCTTCTAGCCAGACATGGACAAAACCAGGCAATGCCAAGGCTTTCTGGAACAGATCACTTATCTCTACCATACCGACATCTCCCAACAGGCCTGCAAAGAATCTTCTTCTCTATTAGGCTTTCTAATTTGTTGATGTTCTTGACTGACCCATTTCTTTTTGAAGTTTGTGGAGTACTTCATTGTAGAAGCGTTCACATGGCATAGACTAAAGCTTTGATAGCAATTTTTATGATTTACAAAGATGAGGGAAATGCAATTTTCTGGCATCTAGCTCTACCTTTTAAAGATAAAATTCATAGATCCTTCTGAGAATAAAACATTAATCTGAAAGGATGAGATTAGATTCAGAGGACCTGCAAACCTCAGAGGAGAGAGCAATAAACCAAGGAAATCTAATGAAATGTGGTCCAAAAAATGAAGGTAATAGTCTTTTCTGACTAAAACTATTGATTGGGAATTGTATTTCTCTTGGAGTTATGATGTGTTCTGGATCTTCTAGCTTGAAGCACGCTGGGTACAAGGTTTGGCCATGGTCTGCTCAAGGTCCCGACCAAATGAACAGTAAAAGCAGCTGCCGCACAAGAAAGTGTTACTGTCCTTCAGCTGCCTGTTACCAGCCCAGTTAGCAAAACAGACGGCGTAAGGATTCATCTGTTTCAGGACAGAACCAACCACCTTAATTTAAAACTCAGGTTCATAGTCAGAGGAAGGTAAGCAGCAACATCCTGAACCACAGGGGCCATTTCTGCAGCAGCAGCCTAGCGTAGCTTCGCATCCCTGCTACGAGGCATACTCAAACCTCTCACAAGAAACGAACATCAATCAGGTAAAACTAGAGAGCAGCATGATAAGGAAAAACATCCATTTGCAATCTTTACTAAGAGAAGTTTTCTTGTTATTTGTATCAGTTTTATCGTATATATCCAAGGATTACAGGAGCCCAGAGGGTCACTTCAGTATCTTCAGATCTTGTACTATTTTTTATAGTCTGAATTGAATGTTCTCTACCACAGCTCTCTGTTTTTTAATGTTTTGCTTCAGGCATTTCTCTCTCTTTATGAGTCTGGCCAGACAGCGGGACACACCAGTCAATGCTCTAGCTGGACTCAGTCAGTTGCAGGAGGAACAGATATTAACTTGCAATCACTTATTTTAGAGACTAAATTTCTTACACTCCTCACACAATTTAATGTACTGCACCAATAAGGTCTTTACAAAGAAATTTCTATGATGCTAAGGAAGAACAGTATCTTTGCAATGACACATTTTATATGCTTCATGAAAATACTGCAAGCTGGATACCTTCAGTAGGTAGGACATTTAGTGTCAGTCTATTTAACTAATCTAAAACCCCCAAATCCTTCAATACTCTCATTACTTTTACCCAACTTCCAGTTTCCATCCAAAAAAGGCTTCAAACAAATTGTAATAAATTATCCAGTAAACAAATGTCTGATATTTTGTATGCAACAATGAGAAATTTTGGCTCTGAAAGCAAGTCCACCAAACCATGCCATTATATAAACATCTCACGTATATCTTCAGAACTAGCTGAATGTACTAGATTTAGTCTTCATGCTATACCCACAGTACCTGAGGGTCAGGGTCCTGCAGAGGGGGCAATTCAGATACCAAGTGGGAGGCTGCTCTTTCTAAATCAGAAGTGATTTAGGACTTGTCGACGTCATCAATGAAGTCTTTGATTAGAGGCAAGCCAAGTGATTTCTACACTCCCGTGCAAAGCTGTGATTGTAACGCCTGTGAAGAACAAACTTGCAAAAGCTCACAATTCATTCTGTTGCTACAGCAGCACAGGCTGCACTAGGAGAAAGGGAGATGATGTGTGGCAGCCCCAGCTGGCCCCACTCCACCTGCCCGTTAGCCCTGGACACACAAGCCAGGTCTTTTGGCAGCAAGTTCAGAGGTGTGAAATGCAAATAAGATTCCTGGAAAACACCCTTCAGTCAAGTCAGTCCTTGCATTTCTGAGATTAATTTTTGTTTTGTGCGCTTTGTGCCTTTTTTCTTACTCCAGAAGTAGGGCTGGTAAAGAGCCTCTTAAACCAGAGCTACAGCTGACGGGAATTACAACCCAGAACCACAGCCATTGCCTCAAAACATTGAATGCTGGGGTTTTTGTCTTGTTCTTTCCAGCACATGCAGAAGTCCCCAGTTCTCAGACACACTTATTACATGGAGCATCTGCCTTAAGCCCCTTCTCTCTACTTTTTCACAAAGCTCCATTCTTATGGGAGTCACGCTCTGCATGCATGCCATCCCCTCAGGGACAGCCACATTTTAAGTAGATGAGTGAACTTGATAAAGATTTGAGAAACAATGGCTCTGGATCAGACAATGCAAATACATTAGAAATTCCATTATCCCAAAATACAAGAGTATTGTCTTTTATAAAGACAACAAAAACATTACAAGAATAGAGGTGCGGCACGATCATTCCAATATACATAATTTAATGTTTAGTCTTACAGCTCACTGGGTAAGAACACTTCTTGTACCTCATCATCCAAATGAGAATATTCCAGTGAGAAATAGTAAACCTTTTGGGTTTTACTTCCTTGCCCCCTAAAACTATGTTCAGCCTTCTTAGAGCAAAGATTTGGCTTGAGAGACGTCAGATGAGGCACAAGACAACTGATCACCAGTACACTATGAACCTACAAATACCTCTGAATAAGATGTACACGCTGCTGTAGGTATTACCATCTAAACCCAGCTCACCTCTACATCGCTTTCTGCTGTTGGTGCTCCTTACGCTTACCACAGGGGAGCAGGAGCTCTTACCCCAGTGCAGAGGTATTTGGTGACCCCCCTCATCACATCGACTGCAACTCTTCACCTGACGGAGCCTAAGCACAGTCACAACAGCATCACAGCGGGCCCTTCTTCATTAAGGGTTCAGAAGTGATACTATTCCTGGATCACAGCATTTTCCCAGCCTGCTGTGGCACCACAGACTGAACAGCAAGGTCCCGTCTTCCACATGCAGCTGTTTGCGAAACTCGGTCATTTCTTCTTGTTCCACGCTGTCAGGAAGGAGCAGATGGCAGATGCACTCAGCATTTTACGATACGCCACCGGCCGGCAGAACAGTGGAAATAACATTGGAAGACAAGAATTCAGAGTGCATTTTCAGTTTGGGTAACTGAGCTAAAAATAGCACGGGGTACAGGGAGAGAAAGGAAGGTTCGTGCTGAATGAATGTTGATAAGATTTCTGCAACAAACAAAAAAAAAAGGAAAAAGTGATTCTGAAAAAAGGAGTATTTACTTTAGTATGTTCTTCATAGAGGTGATGGGAAGACCAAATGGATATAACTTTTTGAGACATCTACTTTATGATTTGCTGAAGGGAAGCAACATGGGAAAGCCTTCAGGCATTTGTACCTACTCAATGTTTTACTCTTTATTTTGCCACGTAAACTGCACTAAGACACAGGTCTGCTGAATACAGTCATCACTTCACATGCCTGTTTGCTGTCAAAAAACTTGCATTAGCAAACAAAAAACTGGATTTTCCCACTTTCCTTCATTTTCTCGCATAGCAGCCTTCCCTTTGCCTAGGTCGTTTCAGAGATGTGTAAAACTCTCAGCAGTTTTTGTCATTCTCCATACCGCCTCCAAGGGTTCACCATATTTCTTTCTGAATGATGTGCCAATATTCTTGAGGGGGTAGTCAGGGGTGCAAGCAAGACAACAGTGAACTTGGCTCATAGCCAGCATTTCGGTGCAAGCAAGAGAAGATAACCTACTTAAATAACTTAAGAATTTGGTATTTTATTAATAATTTGGTTTGCTTCAGAGAGAATGCCTGCTTCTTCCCTTCCTTGGGAAAGTTCTCACGTAGCATATGTCTTCTTGCTGTTCCTCAACCTGCAGCAGTTATGGGTAAGTAGCACAAAATCTGCAACAGCCAACCATGGTTTGATGGGATGAACCTTGAAAATATGCTCAACAATAAATTACTTTTCTTCATTATATTTTGTCATGACCAAAAAAAAAAATAGCCCACTTCCAGCTTTAAGTCTGCCACAAAAGCTACCTTGTGACCACTTTTATCAGGCAATGTTACGCTCTGCCTCTTTGTGGCATCACTGTGTTCTCATTCATATTGGATTCAAATGCAAAATTCAGTTTTAGCTTCTAAAAGTGTTCTTCTGAATTGCCTAACACCGGTGACAGAATGTTAATAGAAATGAGGATAAATAAATGCTTTCATAACAAAGCTGAGAGACACCAAAAGTTTACACTAAGGCTTCAGAAATTTTTATTAAAATACTTTCAAAATATGTGCATGAGACACAGACAAAAACAGTATTTTATTTTTAAGAAATGTCATTTTAGCTGCCAACAGTAATTTTTCTTTAATAATTCTAGTACACATTTATCTTTTAAAATAACAAACCTGACACAGTCAAGAAGGGATCAACCCATTTTTATTTAAAGCAAAACTAAAATAAAGAAAGGTAACTGCTTCAAAACTTGGATATTTTAAATTATGAATATATTATTGCAAAGTGACATCTGGGGATTTAGGCTGGAAAGTCTGCTGAGAAGGCCTTATAAATCAAACTAAATATTGTCTATAATCTACGAACCAACCTAAGGCAATCCCATCGCACATGGAACTCATTTATGCACACCTACTGGTACCCAGCTGCCCAGATGCCAAATTCATTTTGTGTAGAGTAATGACAAAATTGTGGAGATGTCCCAGAAAAGAAAACATGCAGAAAAATAATTAGCTGTGACTGTTGAGCAGATGTAGTACAAGCTCTTCATCCTCTGCCAGAGAAAGCCCAGTATCTAATGGGAAACAGGGATCCTCCTCTTGGCTGAATTTCACCTTCTTTTTTTTCAGTGGCATTTCTTCTACTGCGGTGCTGTTGCTATAGCTTCTCTTCTTTCTTCCACTCTTCTCCTCCTCAAGTTCACTGCTGAAATAAATCAATTAGTCTTTTTAACAACTGCGGCAATCAATATCATCATGTAATCGAACAATTCATTTTAAACAAGGCAAATTTACGTCAAGATAAGAGCAAACAAAATTAAAATTCAGAAGGGTGAAGCAATAGAAGCCGACGAATTCCGAACGTCTAAATTAGAAGTGCTTTCAGGCCAAGGTGGTCGTGGATGTTGTGCTGCCTTAATTGATTACAGTATATCAAGATATTGCTATCAGTCTTATCCAATATTTGCTGCCTTAGAGAGTGACAGACAACTTGGCAAAACTGATTTAGTGATGTGTCAGTGGACCTTGACATGCTTTCAAGATCTTGTCTAAAATAAATAAACGACAAAAATAAAAATATGAGAACTGTCATTTCATTGGCGAATCCCACACTTAACACAATTCTGATTTATGTGCATCTTACTCAAGGCACTCTTTCTCTCTTCTTTCAGAAGCTCTCCTTGGAAGCTATTAACCATCTCTGTGCCACGAGAGGAAGAGTAAAAACCCCAGCTCCGTTATTTACCCTACTGGATTCCTATTTCTTTGGTTGCTTTTCTTAGGATTTTAATTAATTGACTTTTGCAGCTTTCAAACTGGACAAAATGTCAGTATATCTGTTTTTGCACTTTGACTTATCACAAGGCCACACAACAGCAGTGGGAGGAAAGCCCATGTTTTCATGTATTTTCTTGTGGGTTTTGTTCACAACTTAGAAAATTTACTATAAATATTAAAATCATCTAATCTAATTCTAAGACATAACATCCATTTATCAGGTTACAAAGCACTGGTTGTCCTATGCTGTACGGTAGAATTCATATCAAAGAAGCAATTCCTCACATCCCAAACCGTTCTCCCCTAATGAGTTATTGGAAGAAAAATGGCATTCTCTAGTCTTCATGTTTGCATTTTATAGAAGATTACAAAAATAAAAATGGAAGTTTCAAAGACCGAGTTTAGGTTTTTCTAAAATAGATGGTTTAATTCAGATTTTCATCTACAATCTGGGAAACTTCTACCCAGAAAATGCAATTTACTTCAATAAAAATGTTCCAGCAAGAATTTTTTTCATGCCTTAATTTTTATAATTGCTTCAGTGTAAATGTAATGCTTGCGAAATGTTTTGTTCAGAAACGCTGTTCAGAGACTTAACAATTAGAAACAGCAGTTACAACAAATAGCTCAAATTAGGGAATACCATCGTTTGAACTAACATAGCGCAGGAACTTGATGTCCAACTCAAACTACCTCCAGCTGCACACCTTGCTTCGAGGACTAGTTACCAGTTCGTGAAATGCTGGTTTCACCACTCGCTGGCAACGAACCTAACCCAAAGGTTAACCCCGAAACATGGCAGTTCTCAAGAAGTTCCCGCATGCCCTCTGAGCGGGATCAGCAGCACAAAGTTTCCTCCTCTTCCCATCTCACACACGGGGCTTTCTGGCTGCTTCCCCATCGAGCCGAAGGAGGACTCTGAGATCTGAAGGCCCTGCACTGGACTGCAGACGTGTGACCTGCCTCCTTCTCTCGTCCATCCCACCTTCCATAGAAGAAAGGTGTCAGCTCCTGCCTGCTCATCACAGCAGAGAGGAGGGAAAACCTATGAGAAACACCTTGCACTCCCACAATCAAAACGAAAGCAACACCTTGCCTTTATATTGTCTTTCCCTACATATCCAAAAGCAGTAGTGTAGAGCAACCTGAACTAGTGAGAGATGTCCCTGCCCACTGCAGGAGATTCAGACTAGATGATCTTTGAAAGTCCCTTCCAACCCAAATCAATTCTATGATTCTATGAACAGTTAGAATACTTTTCCTAAAATTGGGATATTTCAAAGGATATAACAATTTTGATGGCTTTGAGCTGTCATCTGCATGCAGACAGCTTTTCAGTGCTTCCTACCAACATTTTTGCTGACGACACCAAGCTCTATGGGGTAGCTGACATCCTGGAGGGTAGGGATACCATCCAGAGGGACCTCGACAGGCTGGAGGGACTCTCCTCCACTCTCATGAGACCCCACCTGGCGGACTGCGT
>NW_009708392.1:1626-33672 GCF_000703405.1 Apaloderma vittatum | reverse complement strand
CTCTCCTGTGAAGACAGACTGAGAGAGTTGGGGCTGTTCAGTCTGCAGAAAAGAAGGCTCCAAGGAGACCTTACTGTGGCCTTCCAGTATCTCAAGGGGGCTACAAGAAAGCTGGTGAGGGGCTTCTTAGGCTGTCGGGTAGTGATAGGACTAGGGGGAACGGATTAAAGCTAGAGATGGATCGGTTCAGATTGGGCGTTAGGAAGAAGTTCTTCACCATGAGGGTGGTGAGACCCTGGCACAGGTTGCCCAGAGAGGGGGCGGAAGCCCCATCCCTGGGAGTTTTTAAGGCCAGGTTGGATGGGGCTCTGGGCAGCCTGATCTGGTGGGGCATGTCCCTGCCCATGGCGGAGGGGTTGGAACTAGATGATCTTTAAGGTCCCTTCCAATCCTGACAATTCTATGATTCTAGGATTTATTTTACTCCCTTTGATGGGAAAGGACCCCCTATTTCTCTCTGTAGTGCTTAAGATGCTCCCTAACTGGTGAAGATATACTCAGAGTATATGAAAATACCCTAAAGCACTAAGACTTCTCACTTTTCCAAGTGGCCAGTGTGGGTTTGGGCTGGAGTTTCATGGTGTTTGCTTTGATCAGGAGAGAGTATACGGGTTCACTTTAAAAGTGTAAGACTGAAACATCATTAAGTAAAAGCATTTTAGCTTGTTTGCAAAAAAAAGCCAATTATTTCCAGCATTTGAATGGACTCTGAAGCCCAGTTTGCATTCATAATTGACTAATGCTTCATCTAGGACATTAGATCAAAACATCTTAGCAATTAAAATAATGCAGAAATCTCATAAGTTAGGAAATAGCAGGCTTTAAATACCAAATACAATGTTAATTTTTGGAGTTCCAGAGGCCCATAGGGTGAGACATCTGTAAGGTAGAACATTTAAATACAAAACACGTTCAGAAGGAACTGTGAGATTTATAATTTTTTTCCACCAAAAAAGTACATCAACACAACTGTGATTAATTTTCATCATAAGCTTTGTGGGGAGATTATGCCGAATCAAGCTATTTCTTATTGCTGAGGGACCATGGTGCTCGATTAGTAGTGCATACTAAAGACGTATCTACACATTAGCAGGTGTATTTTCATACTAATTTGACTCCTACTGGGCTGTAAGCTGGAGAGGTGAATAAGGAGCAATGTATATCACAGGAAGGAGCAGCAGCAAAGCCACTGAGCACCGAAGAGAGCTAAGGCCTGTGTTTCCATGATGCACAAAAAGCAGAGGCAAACCAGTATTTGATAATGACAACTTAGGAAGGAAAGCAGAGTGTCATATGGAATGTGAGAATAAGATGTTCAGAATTTTGAGATGCAGAGGGAAGACAGACGGTGCCTGTGCATCGAATGGGCTGGGTCAGAAGAGACCTTTAAAGATCAGTTTTTTCCAACCCTGTTCCTGCAGGATGGGTTTTTACCAGTGGTCATTTGGGTGGTCTGGAGAGGAACTCTACTACTCTGGAGAAGCAGTCAGAGATGTAGCTTTTACAAAGGGTGGAAGTGGTAATTTTAAAAGGAGGCTGGGAAATGACCATGAGAAACATCCTGATGCCAAGGGGTATTCTGTACACCATCTAGGTGCTTCTCCTTAGCTGTCTGGACAGAAAACCCGTTGGAGGAGAAGCAATAGGTGTACTTCTCAGGTGCCCATGTAAAAGCGCCAAGTGTGTGAAAGCAGATAGACAGGGATGACTTCTGCACTTATTTTCAAATGAATTCCTCCTTGGTCTCCACTGACTGAAGGCCTGTCAGACCACCTTGCAGAGCCAATCTTTTTACTGTTGGTCACTTCCCATGGACAGAAATGGCCCCTAATTCCTCATAAACACACAAACTGATGCACTACCAGCTGGCATCCACAAATAGCCAAAACAAAATAAAGTTATTCTAAGGTGAACTATTTTCTAACAGAACAATGCAGTTAGAAAGCAACTCCACAATTCAGATCTAAACTGAAGTCAGCATGTCTTCTCGTCTTCTATTTATAACGCTTAGAAGGCGGCACACGCAGCTGGATTACAACTCCTTCCTTTTACCATCTGGCGTAATTTATCTTTTCAGCCGCTTGAATGACCTGCGTGGTCTGAAGCTGCTTGATGGAAGGATTTATTGGGATGGGGTTTATTTACATAGGGGAGGAGGTACTAACAGCTGACTTACCAACAGGCACAGTAATTTCTGTGGTCACCATTTGTACAGCTGTAACAACAAAGGAAGATTCCATTGTTTGATAGCTAATGTTTATTACTCAGTGAAGCATGGTTTTTAAATCCTGTCCTTTAAATAAATGCCAGCATATATGAATGGCATCTGGGAAACAAAGGATCTAACTATGACCCTAGCAGCTATACACCAAGAAACTCTAATTAAACTACTAAAAAATAACCTCACAAGTATGTCTTAAGGTGATACCAGAAAACAAATAAAAAGCTTTTAATTGTTAGTATTTAACTCACTTTGTGCTTGAAGGTACACTTGGACAAGGTGTAAGGTTTAAAGTGCTTGAGAGTCAGCCATTTGAAATGTGCAGCCATGCAGTCAAGTTGCTGTTGTTGAAACAACATAGTACTGTGAGATCTCTAGACAGTCTCTGCTTCAGTTAACATTTATCAGAGCTTGCTTTGGATCCTAGGATTTACCAGCAATGCTCTGGAAACAAACTGCCCTTGCCACTGAATTGCAGGCCATGAGTGACATTCCCAGGCTCCAATGTATTGCACACGAGATCTTTCCCAAATAAATGTACAGGGCTAATGAATTAATCTGTTAATAAAATACAGTTCAGAAAAGTTAGGAATAATTTATCCCATAAATACTGGCATTTTGCTAATCAAACATGCTGTGCCACAAACCTTTCTTCATGTAATAAATTTTAATTCACAAGGCCGTGGCAGCAATCCTAATGAAGATTAATTACTGCAGTCCCTTCCATAAAGCTCAGTGCAGTTTCTTTCTTACTTGCTGTCAGAATACAACAGCACATGGAAATGGTAATGAAAATAGATCGTGTTGTGTTATTTCCTGAATTTGGACAGGCTGGACAGACAGGTTGGGGCTAACTGTAAGAGGCTCAAGAAGGCCAAGTTCCAGGTCCCACACCTGGGTCACGACAACCCCAGCAGCGCTACAGGCTTGAGGAGGAGTGGCTGGAGAGCTGCCAGGCAGAGAGGGACCTGGGGGTGTTGGTGGACAGCTGGCTGAGCATGAGCCAGCAGTGTGCCCAGGTGGCCAAGAAGGCCAATGGCCTGGCCTGTGTCAGAAATGGTGTGGCCAGGGAAGTGACTGTCCCCCTATACTCGGCACTGGTGAGGCTGCAGCTTGGACCTTGTGTTCAGTTTTGGGCCCCTCACTCCAAGAAAGACATGGAGGTCCTGGAATGTGACCAAAGAAGGGCTACAAAGCTGGTGAAGAGGGTCTGGAGGACAAGTCTTATGATGAACAGCTGAGGGAACTGGGGTTGTTTAGCCTGGAGAGAAAAAAAGCTGAGGTAAAACATTATCGCCCTCTGCAAGTACCTGAAAGGAGGCTGTACCAAGGAGGGGGTTGGTCTTTTCTCCCATGTAACAAGAGGAAATGGAATCAAGTTGTGCCAGGGAAGGTTTAGATTGGATATTAAGAAAAAATTCTTCACCAAAAGGGTTGCTAAGCATTGGAACAGGCTGCCCAGAGAAGTGGTGGAGTCACCACCCTCGGAGGTATTTAAAAGACGTGTAGATGTGGTACTCAGAGACCATGGTTCAGTGGTGGATTAACAGTTGGACTCAATGATCTCAAAGGTTTTTTCCACTCTATGATTCCCTTACTGGCCATTCCACTGATGTACACTAAAACTAGCTCTAAAACTTGATTTATAAAAAAAAATTACAGGAAACGGAATGGATAATCTACTTGTAATGAAATATCAGTGTAATAGATGTAAACATGAAAGACAAGTCTATCTTGAAGAAGAAGTACCATAGTCTAGAAGAAGAAGAAAATTCCAAATGGAAACCAGACCACCAAGAGAGTATGCTTAATATTTCTTACTACTGCATGTGAATTACACAGAAGATTCAACAGAAAAAACACTCAAACCAACAATCAATATCTCGCTTCTGCTCTGAGGTCACCTTTACTTTCGTAAAAGCTCTAGTGGACAAGTGGCAGTGGACTCTAATCAGATGTCAGAATGTGTAACAGCACTTTCCTTCCCCGTTCCCGCTGCAGACATTGGTGATCAGAAAGCAGCAGTACCCAACACAGCCCTGGACCACTGGAGTTTCCATTCAGTGTTATCTGGGCTAAGCAATTTGAGCTTATCTTTATACACCAGCCTGAAAACTGAAATCGTTTAGGGGTTGATTCTTATACAGATCAAATATCACTGCCCCAGGTTGAAACTGCTCCAGCTGGAAGTGACCATGGCTTCAATCAAACCATTTTGATTTGCTGTATGTCCCTCGGGCAGAGGCTAAACCTCTGAAATGTGCTGCTGCCTTTGGGGATGCTGTTAACCACTAACCTAACCCTTGCATCCATCCACTCCTCCTCAGCTTCACCTGACACTGACATTCTTCAAATCCATTCCTCTTCTTTTCTTGTTTGACCACTAATGCTCTCCAGTTAGGCAAAGTTAATTTCTGAACTGCAGAGTTGCAGTAAATAGTCATCCCATTTCTCCTTCATTCTTGCAGACCTTGCTGATCACATACTAATTTTTTTTCTCTTTTGTTTTAAAAAAGATAATTTCTGTAGCTGACAAATTTATAGGAACCACAGGAAGGATCTAGTCTGACCTGCAGAGCACAGGTTACAAAAGTTCACTAGGAAATTCTACCATCAGGTCGATTTCATAGAGTGAGCCTGACTATAACTATTACAAGGACTTAAATGGCATAAGAATACCACATTTCTGTCAACAGCAATCCAATGTCTCAATGTCCAATTTTGCAACTAACAGAACACGATTGAGTCCTTAAAGAGAAACCCTTTACAATATCTGTCTTACTGTGCTTTTCTGGCCATCACGACATTGAGTTCTGGCTTTCAAAGTCACTGACATGGCCCGAACTATACATGTTAGAGGGAGCACCACGATTTGCAGGTGGATTCATCTGCATCTCAAAAGACAATGTAGCATCAACCACATCAAGAGTCACATAAACTTAGTAAGTTGACAACAACATCTTGGTAGAAGAAGGTATAAGAAACTGGAATTTGCCCATAATTCTGATTAAAAGAGGAACGTACCCAACCAAGAAGCACAGACTGATGACTTTCACATATGTCAGCTGGTGACCAGCCATAAAATCAAAACCAAAACAGTACCAGAACTAAGACATTTCTTTTTTCCCCTCATGTCCAAGATCTCTTCCATGCTGATCTAAGAGTTAATGCAATCAGTCTCACCTATTAAAGATTTAAAGACGGTAACAATGAGGTCAATCGTAACTTTGTTCTTCCTCAACATTTTTATTTAAAGAGGTTGAGGGATTAGAAATATCAGAAACTCAATTTGACTGCAAAATGAGTATTTAAGAAATCCAGCTGCCTTTCTTCCACCCAATTCGATACACTTAAATTTTTCACCTCATTAACAATTTACATTGATAGCCTTAAACCAAATATGATGAATGTTGCTAGATATACAAAAATTAATCTCATATTACATGCTTGAAGTCATTAATTACTCTGCTTGTAGAGGTATGGCTAGAAGGGAATTTTATTCAGAGGCAAATTTAACTCATGATCTGCATAGCTCCCCCAATTTAAAAAAAAAGTGCTGAGGGGGAGGGAGATAATATTAACTATGATCTTTTACTTCTTAAGCCATCGGCAGATGGTCTATTTTTAAAGAACACTGAAGGACAATACCCTAGGTCTCACACACTTGCTTTGAGTTATCCCGTTTAGAAGCATGGTTTCCCCTTAAAACAAGTATCAGCTAGTGCAGCCCAACATATTTCTACTTTGATCCAACACTTTGAACAAAATCTGAATTTTGGAAATATAAACCAGAACAGTTTTATTTTCTAATCTCAAAGTCTAATTTCACTGTGTGCTACTCCTGGCTGATTTGTTTTTGTTAAAATCACTAGGTCAGTATTTTCCAGCCCCAAGAACTCATTACGCAATTCAGTGACAGCTCTAGGAAAGGTGAATGAGGCATGAGTGTTGATTTTACAGAAATCCCTCCTTCCTGCGCGTAGCAAGATTTCTTGCCTGTTCTCTTATTTACTCTTCCTGATCCATCAGATCCACATCATCTTCCCTTCTCCCTTCATGCATATATCACGTCTGTCTCTTTCCTCCCTCAAGCAAAACCAACACCACTTCTCCACGGCCTTATACTCACCACCAGCCTCTTCAGATACCACTTTCCTTTCCCCATAGGCTTATTGATTTTTCAAATTCCCTTGCTCTTCTTGATTTCCTCTTTCTTCCAGCCTTAAATTAGTCTCCTTCACTGCATCTTCCTCTTTCAGTTGTGCCTCTGCTTTCACAAAAGCCTCCTAAGAGGGGCTCAGAGCACCACACAAGTCTCCAGACATATCTACACTGAGTCTCAAAGCCAATTTCAGAACTAGATAACAGACCGCTACGTTTTTTCACCCACACACACCTAAAAGAAATGTGACTTCTGCCTACTGGAAACAGTCCTTGACCTGTCCTACCACACCAAAATATGCTGGGATGTTGCCCAGAAGAGCTTTAGTTGACATAATTCAAGATCACATCAGTTGTGGACAATACAGACAACCACGTGTCAGTACTTAAGCCTGCACCCTAGCCAGATCCATTTAGCCTTCAAGACACGATGGATGTTCCCCAGGCAGGTCCAAGCCATCATGGGGTTAAGCACCACATGCTTTGCTGCACACCAGAGCCATCAGTGGCCCTTCGTTCTGACACGCTCCTTTCAAGCACTCCTAGAAATGGCATTTTGGCCTGGATCCTGTCAGCTTCCAAATCTATCAGTACATCGTCACCCACTGCTCTTGCCTTTGTGAGCATCCCACAGATTTTCCCTCTCATCTTCCTCTTGCATATTTGCCCTGACCTCACCACTCACTTCAGTTCAGTTACTATTCTTAGCAATTACTGACAAAACCACTCCCACCTGTGCCCAGCTATAACGTAACACAATACCAGTGTCTCTGCTATCTGCTTTGCCGCTGATAATAAAATTGCGGTCTTTTGCAGGTTTATCTGTAGTACTTTTCCCATTGGAGCAGTGCCTAAACTGATGTGACGTCTTCTAGGATGCTCTGGCTGTCAAGTCTAGCTAGGCTGCTTGAAACTGCTCTCTGGGTCCCTGTTAATTCTCATTCTGCTTATATGCCAGAGAAGAACTTGAACCAATTTGACTCACTTTCCAAATTTCAGTCCTCTTGCCTTCTTAACAAAGCTTGAAAACATCTACTATCCATTGCCCTAGTCATTATGTTGAGATTTTAAGTGGCCATCAACTACATTTTCAAACATAGAGAAGATTTTAAATCCATATATCTTAAAGAAATTGTAATATGTGTGCTTTATTTGATGAGCCTTCGCATCTCTTATTAAAAATCTCATTTTTAGACAAATTAGCTTCCACACATGACTAAGTTCCAAAGACCAAATAAAATTGAACTTTGCAAATAAATGATCCTTTGCCTTGAGCAAAATTCATAATTTTTTTAAAAAATAAAAAATCTAATTGGTAAAACCCTGCTAGATCATATTTCAAATAAACGGATAGAATGGAGAATGTTCTATCATTGCATTTTGTTCAAGACACAGTTCAAGAAACATATTTAAAGTACACTTATGGCGAAGTTTAAGGCTGGACTGGCCACTGAACTTTGACAGATGCCCTCTATGATCCCCTCAGCACCCTCCCAGGGGAGGACAACAGGGGAACCAGGGAGAGAGACTCTGAGGTTGAAAAAAATTGAACCAGTTTAATGAAAGAGAAAATGACACCTAGAATAATAATGAAGATGTTCAACTATATACAGATATCTTGCAAGCACACAAATATTTTCAAAGACACCAGAGAATATGTTAATATGGAACCTGTGCCTTCGGGATGACAGGTCCTGAGTGGAAAAAGTCCCCAGCTGGACTTGGCAGCAGATGGGAGCACTCAAGCCCAGAGTCTCCAAAATTGTCTAAAAAACCCCAGAAAAATAGCTGTGCCGCTCCCACCCTGACAGACATGGGGAGACAACCTTGCGGATACCCTACATTTCACAGCTAGCTGTGCTGGCAGCGCTGCGTTGCAAAATTAAGCTATTTGTCCTTGAAGTCTTTTCTAAAAAAGGACATAACCCTTGCTTGCTTATAATGAAAAGGGACTATGACCAGCCAAGTATAGCTCATGTTGGGAGTTTGCTTGTGAGAATGGACAGATAAGATGCATCTTGAACACAAGATGTGCGTGGAAGTGAATGGGAGAGTGTGTTCAAAAGAGACCTGGGAAGGTCTGGTCTCCCTGTGTGATAAGAGCGTGACTGAAGGAGTACATGAGCTGGTAACAACCCTGGCTGCATAGCTGGTCTCCTACTTGCAACCCATAAATAGTGCTTCTTGCTAACAAACTTTGTCTTAGCTTCTCTTGAGAGCTGAGTCCGTGCCTTTCAGCCCGCTGCACAACCTATTCCAACAAAAGATGCTCCTCTGCAGTGTGAAAACAGAAGGTGGGAACACCAGCACAGGGAGAGATGATGAAGACCCGACGTCCTTCCAGCACAGCAGGCACTTAAAGCCCCAGGGCTCTTCTCAGGGGCCCTTATATACTGAGCACCATGGGAAATAATACCGCGATTGGTCCGTTTGGGTCACCTGACCCATCCTCTCCTCCCCATGGGCACAGCTGCCCCTCCTCCGCCACTGTGATTGCAACATGGTCCAGGCAGCCCCAGAACACTTTTATCCTGGTGCTCTCAAACCAGGACAACTTAGTAAATTAAAACCAGACAAGTCTTAATACAAGTCTTTTCTGGAAGAAAAAAAATCTATATCTCAACTCCAGTTGAATCACATAAATATATATATAGTGCTCTTTTTGTGCTCAAAGTTACATTCTTCAGCCCAAATTACATTCAAAACTAATCTCCTTGGGATAAGTGGAATACTGTAGACTTCAACGTTTCAAGAAAATATTCCCTGAAAAAGTAAAGACAAGTCCAATAAAACAGAAAACCAAAAAGCATTAAACTATGTCTACATGTTATTAAATTTATGTGTGTAAAGCTACCATACAGAAAACAAGAATATTTTTAAAAATCAGTTACCGTGTGGTAAGCTGTAGTTTCAAAGGGAATGTTGTCTGGTCTAGCGGACAGGACACTCATTGAGCCCTAGAGGTACCTGAATTTTATTCTGAGACCTGATCTTAGGACAAGTTACTACATGACTCAACATTCCTGCCTACAAAAATCATACCGACCTCTGTAAAGTGTTTTCAGATTTGCTGAGGAAAATGTTTTGTCAGAAATCATTACTACATTCCTGTTTTCCTTTTTTGTATGCTCTTTCTTTTCCAGCCTGCTTCACATGAAGGGGAAATGACCAAGGCCCTAGAACTTCTTTCAGTCTTAGCTCTCCTTGAGAGCAGACACTCTGAGTCCAGCAGGGGCAGATCAGTCACCGATTCTAAAAAATCTGCACTCATTACCACTGCTAAAACTCTGTCCATCTCTGTCAACTCTTACTCTTAAAGCTTAGCTAATCTTGAGACTAGCCAACATCTAGGATCAATATAAAAGGTGATGTATGAATACATAAAAAAATATAGAAGTGATCTCCTCTAGACAAATGGTTACTTACTGATACTGAAAATAAACTAGACAAAATTCCCAGTTTTAAACTGACTCCCTAATCTTTTCAAAACTCTTATTAAGTAGTTATGCTACAAAACACTGTACGGTCAAGACAGATAAGCCTAGCTAAGGCTACAAGTTGAAACAATGCAAAATATTTTTTAAGAAATGTGGTACTAAAATGCTTACACCAAGGATGCAACAACTTAGCAGTAATTAGGAAATGTCTGAGGTAATTAAATACTTATTAGGTAGTGTTGTGACACTAGGTTTCCTGTACTTAGTTGCTGGTAACTCCTTCCCATTCACTCATATCCATCAGCTTAATGGATTCCTGGAACCTGTCCTTCAGCACCAATAAATAAGGTGTGTGTTGCTCAGTGTCCAACCACTTATCAAAGCTTTACTTCAGACTTTCTCAAGAAACTCTTGGTTTTACTTTTTCCAAGAAACAATTATCCATAACTACCAAGATTCACTCTACTTTGTTACCTGCAGCAACATATTACAACAGCAGTCAGCTCAGAATTTGCTCTCAAAGGCAAAATGACAGAACCAGGGCTGCTATGGTCCCAGATGGAGAAGCGTTAGCACACTGAAGTACTTCTCTTGGCACTCCTGTTAATGTTCTATGTAACCGTGGAATTGCTAAATAAAATACACATTTTTTCTGGTCCCTTTCTCATAGTTAATATTAGACCAGAAAGATGGTCCCTTCCAACAGAACAGGGTTTTAGAGGATGCTCTAGCTCAAATCACTGCCTTCTATGCAGGTTTTACTCATCAGAATCTCATACATTAAAAAGCCAATATTAACTATATTACTGATGTTACCTGGGGGAGGCTGAGAATAATATTTTATTGTATTAACCTGGTTCCACTACAAGAAATATACAACTACTACTAGAGGATGCATTTATCAAATACGGAGAGATACAATTCTAGTAACATGTGAAAAGCAACCTACAAATCCTCTTATATAGCCCTCTCCAATAAACACCAAGCCTTACACTTCATTACAAGAAAAATCCTTTAACAAACTATGCTGCCTTCCCCAACAAAAGCTGATGGGCAGAGACAAGAGGTCGTAAATAGAGAAGCAACTGCCAGAAACCTGTTTAAGAATGACAGGTCTCGTCTTCTGCTGGTGAACAGGCTACAGGGCGCATGGTCACCAGCCTGTTAACTTAGGCATATTCAGTCCTTAAATCCATGTTTCAACACGCAGGCTTACATAGTGCTTCCACAACATAAGAGTGCCACTAGACACCTGGCATCTAGAAGAGAGCAAAATAAAGACTTAGACTCCCATTTAAGTGAATAGATTATGTTTCTCAATCTGTAACACAACAGGCTGTTTCTCAGAAACACGCAGATGGACTTTTTGCCAGGGTGAAGCCAATGACAAAAACCACATAGGACTTCATGCAGAATCCCTCCATCTTCCTGCAGTGTGTGCTGAAGAACTGGAGTATGTTGCCATCAACTACGGATCCTCATCCCCACCCTCTGCTTTTCTGTTAAACTACAGGAAACAAAATCTTCTGGTTTATATAATTAAAATCACTGTTTTAAATTAAGAAGAAAAGTTTAACATTGTTAATTTTGTTATGTAGTTACTTCTAACTCAGATTCCACTTCATTTGTACTGTTCAAGAGTCTGAGCAACACTGAATCATGAAACTTAATCAAGTTTCAACAAGCACAAATTTATTTAATATAGCACAGGTACAGATGGCTCATCCAAATCCTCAAATTACTTCAGCATTTTTCCTTTCAAAGAGAACCTGTACTGTGGTAGTAAAGAAATGTATTTCTGAAACTGTATTGGGTTTGTGTGGCTGGCTTCTGTCAGAAGCTGCTAGAAGCTTTCCCCCAAGTCAGAGCCAACGCCAGCTAGATCCAAGACAGACCCAACGCTGGCAAAGGACAAGACCATCAGTGACAGTGGTAGCACCTCTGGGAAGGCCAAAAAACCCTGAGCAACTGCAGCTGAAGAGAGAAGTGAGAATATGTGAGAGAAACAACTCTGCAGACACCAAGGTCTGTGAAGAAGGGGAAGGAGGTATTCCAGGTGCCAGAGCCAAGACTCTCCTGCAGCCTCTGGTGAAGACCGTGTGAGGCAGGCTGTCCCTCTGCAGTCCATGGTGGAGCAGATGTCCACCTGCAGCCAGTGGAGGGCCACATGCCTGGGCAAGTAGAGGTGCCTGAAGGAGGCTGTGAACCCATGGGAAGGTCATGCTGGAGCAGGTTCCTGGCAGGACCTGTGGCCCCATGGAGAGAGAAGCCCATGCTGGAGCAGGTTTGCTGGCAGGACTTGTCACCCTATGGGGGCCCCATGCTGGGGCAGCCTGTTCCTGAAGGACTGCATCCCACGGAAAGGATCCACGTTGGGGCAGTTTGTGGAGAACTGTAACCCATGGGAAGGACTCACATTAAAGAAGTTAATGAAGACTGGTCTCCCATGAGAGGGACCTCATGCTGAAACAGGAGAAGAGTATGAGTAGTCCTCGCCCTGAGGAGGAAGGAGTGGCAGAGACAACATCTAGTGAACTGATCACGACCCCATTCCTTGCCCCTGCACTGCTCAGGGAGAGGAGGGATGTATCAGGAGTGAAGTGAAGCCCAGAAAGAAGGGAGGGGTAGGGAGAAGTCTTTTTAAGATTTGCTTTTATTTTTTATTACCCTATTCTGATTTGATTGTCAATAAATTAAACTAATTTTTCCCCAAGTCAAGTTTGCCTTGTCTGTGATGGCAATTGTTGCGTGATCTCCCTATCCTTATCTCAATAGCTTTTCATTATATTTTCTCTCCCATGTCCAGCTGAGGAGGGGAGTGATAAAGCAGCTTTGGTGGACACCTGGCATTGAGCCGGGGTTGAACCCAGCACAGAAGGACAAGAAACCTCCAGGGAATTAGCCAAGATTTCTTCATGTGGAAGAGATCCTTCAACGCTGACTCACTAATCTTTCTCACAGAATTCACAAAAAAAAAATAACAGCCTTTAGGACAGATTTCTGTTCAGCATCTACCTTGCAAAAAAACCTTAAATACTAAGTACTGGGAGCAAGAGGATGACTGTAGAATGAGTTCCTAATACATAAGCAAAACAATTTCTAAAACCCACGAACATTTCAAAACGAATTTGGAAGATGTGTACATACCTGTAGCTGTCTTCACCTTCTGAATCTTGCTCTTCATCAGAATCTTTATATTTATCAGGATCTGGAAGAGTACTTGGATCAAATTCTTCTTCACTTTCACTGTGAGCAAGAAAGGCCACTGTTTCCTCTTCAGCCTGCCAGGTGAGAAATGGAGTTACAAGATGAGCAAACAAGTTCATGTTTCTTATCACAAACCCATTAAGAGGCGTGATTTAAAAAACCCCACTGTCCTCAAATGCAGTCAAAGACCATTACTACTACAGCCAGCAAAAGAGAATATTTTCCATCTCCTACAGGTCTGTTTGTTAAAGGTTGAAGAAATATTATTCAAAGAGGAAGCACAAGATTCACATTCAAATTCTGCCTTCCCAGTATCACCATCTTAAATCTGCCAAGTCCAAGAGAGATTTGGGCAGCACCTCATCAACAGTCATCTGAGAGAAAGTGTTTAAGTACTACGAAGCTTTACCATCTCTCAGAAATATGTGATTCATGCTTTTCAGGCTTCTTCTCAGACCCTCTCACCCCCTTCTTCCCAGGGCTGTTTCCCAGAATCGGCTGCTAGTGTTGGCAAGTTTTCCCAGAGCGTGGGAATGCCTCACTAAATCCTGAAGAAAGAGGCCAGAGAAGATGCTGCTCCATAGAAGTCTTAGGTAATAGAATAAAGCCGACTGATTTTGCAGATGTAGGCTCTGCTCCATGCAGTCCTGAAGTGATGGCAGCACTTCTGTAGATTTTTGCTGACAGGCACAAAGATGGACTGGATGGCAGATGCAATTGTATAAGCACACAAAAATGCAAACAAAAAGTTTACAGACATTTCTAAGCAACGTGAACCCTGGACTCATGCATATTTATGCTGAAAAGCGGAAACAAATGCAAAGAAACTGCAATTAAAGACATTGCTACCTCTTGTTTATATATCTAATCAACATGCACAGAGATGAGTTTCCAAAACAGTACTCATTTAAATGATCCTTCACTCCACAAATAACTTCACATCATTAAACATTTAAAGCTCATTTTTGTTCTGATTTTTCACCACTTCCACTAGCTTTTAAAAGAATACCTCTCCTTGTACACACACCTCACCATGATAAAAATACATTTAAAGAAAAAAAACCAAACAAAAACCATACCAAAGGTCCATTTTATATCTGTGTATAGACAGTGAAAGGAAATGAGCTGGTGAGGGGTAAGATCAGTCATCACTGCAAGAGTCCCTTATTGCTTGTCCAGTGACACTTCTGCAGTGCACTGAAAGCAAGCAGAAGAAAGGGATAAGTGCCAGATTTTCAATCAAACCACACAAACCACCAAACACACATTTTGTTCTTGCCCATTTTGAAATATTAATAAAGGTATCCGTATAGCTGGGCATATAAAATCACTAAAAGGACTGTCAGACTCAGCAGCACCGTAAACTGCCGAAGGTAACACAATCACCAACCGAAAAGCACGCTGATTACCAGGGACTTCAGGTGCTACGTCACACCAAAGCTGGGTTTGTTCTTGTATGGCTTTTTTTAAAGTATTTTGTTGTTTAGAAAAGTACCTTATAGCTCATCTTTTTGTATACTATTACAGCACTATTATTTCACTAGCGAACTGTTTTGAAGGTCACCTTTTTATTAATGACTTTACATATTTGAAAAGGGCTTTGCATTAAATTATAGTTTATTTCAATTTCTTTAAACATTAAATATTTGTTCTTTATTTATCCCTTCCATTGTCCCACCTATTCATTCAATACAACTAGTGCAAATAAATTATGTAGCTTAAAAAAAAAGAAAAAAGAAAAAAAGAGAGAAGTATTATTTAAAGTTGTTCTATGGAACAAAGCATTTTTCATTATGTATGTGTGAAAAGGCCAGAGTTCTGTAACATTAACATTTAATGATAGACTTGGGCTGTTTATCTATATTCTCAGTTATGTCAGTAAAATGTTGAGACTGCATTGTTTCCTAAGTTTTGTCATTTATATATGCACACACAAGACAATTACTCATACATAGATCAAACCTTTGCTTTCATTACACCTTCAGATTAATTTTTTTCAGCAGAAAATTTGCAGAGATGTGTTCAAGGTAACGCTTACTATAACAAAAAAAATAATTGGCAAAGTTGCCTCTCTAATTCATCAGGAACCATGAGGTCATCTTCCTTGTAAGTATCATTGGTTACATATTCATTAAAATATTCATAAGACCTTGAAACTGTTAATAACTTGGACATGAACATTTATCATCCACAGCTGAACAATAGAAAATCATTACTTTCCCCCTCTTGGTTCAAACTTATATCAGCCAGTCAGGGGAAGAAATCTTGTTATTTCACTTTAACCACTCGCCACAAGAGCTGGAGAAAAAAGTTAAAATCATAGTTCAGGATCACCGAATTGCCTAGATTGGAAAAAAGATCACCAAGTCCGATCATTAACACTGACAAGTCCTTGACTAAGCCACATCCCTAAGCACTATGTCTAAAAACTTTTAAATACCTCCAGGGATGGTGACTCCAACGCTGCGCTGGGCAGTCTATTTCAATGCTTGGTAACCCCTTCTATGAAGGAATTTTTCCTAATATCCAATCTAAACCTCCCCTGGCACAACTTGAGGCCATTTCCTCCTGTCCTATTGCTTAAAATACAGTTGAACAGACTGATCTCCATCTCTCTACAACTTCATTGCAGGTAGTAGGAGAGAGTGATAAGGTCTCCCCTCAGCCTTCTCTTCTCTGAACAGCCTCAGTTCCCTGAACTGCTCCTCGTAAGCTATGTGCTCTACACACTTCACCAGCTTCACTGCCCTTCCTTGGACAAGCTCCAGCACTTACTTCAGTGTCCTTCTTGAAGTGAGGAGAAATATTCATGTAAGTATATATAGTCACACACTTAAGAATGTAAGTATATAAGTATACAAGTATATGTAGAATCATACACTCGTATACCCACAATAATACTTGTAAAAGTTCTTCAGATCCAAATAGATTGCAATTTACAGACAGGATTTGATCTTTGCTAAGGCAATCATTGTGAAAGAAGAGATTACCTGCAGAACAGATTTTGACCACCTGTACTTTATATCTAAGGTTAGTGACAATGTGCTTCAGAGGGTGTACTTATTACAAAGTTCACCTCCGGAAAGAAACCCATTCAGGTACCAAATCAGGCTGGTCAGGAGTACAGGATTCTATTTTTATTCTGCTCAGGGTGACGAGCTCTTTCTTTTTTTTATTGGTCCATGTATTTCGCAATCTAGTTCCATAGAAACTTTGCACAAAGACTTTCTGTTTGAACATGGCTTTGAGATGAAAACAATTCTACATGCATGGAATGTCTCTGTGGCATAAAGAGAAAATGTTGCATTTTCCAAGATTTAATTTATAGATCATATATTTATTATGGTATCTAATTTATATCTAATTGAATAGGTATTTAATTTTTTATCCAATTAAGTTGCCTGGAGTTGCAACTTCTATGTTCAACCTTTTAAGCAATTTATCAGTCCCTCAAAACCTAGCTGAGGGGGAAGAATAATTGTTTTGGCACTATCAGTTCTGTCCCTAGTACTTTATAAAGCACAGTGGTAGAGTATTTCTGATCAGCTAAATCCAAACACTTTAAGATTTGTTTAGAAGTTGATCAGACTTGATTTGAGTTCAACAACAGTCATATGATATTTAATTTCTTTTGAGCTATGCCAGCCTTTTAGCTTTAGCTAATAATATGGTCTCTGTCAGTTTGTGATTTTGACGCTAAAAAAGCTAAGCTTTAAATACTGCTAAATTACCTTGAAGAATTACATAACCTTTACAAATTTAGCATATTACAGCTCATATAAAAAGATATCTAAAAATATAATTCTTTCCATGATATGATAGCATTCTAGATTTTTTAATTTTCTTTTTACAATTATTTTTCAGAAAAAAATGAGAGTTGTTTCTGCATCATTTTTACGATGGAAAACATTCACAAACAGAGAAGTTTTGTAGCATTTCCTTTAAAACACCTTTTTCCAGATTTACCTGATTACCTTATAGATGTTTTTATTCATAGAATGTACTCCAAACCCAAACACTGTGTCCCCAGCTGATGCATGATTGCACTGGTATTTCACCATCTCCATTGTCCCAAAGGAATACAGCTTATTCTGGCAGTTCACAAACAGAAATACAGCCTTTGATGTAGCTGGGACGTTTGATCCAACAGTTGCTTTGAAGATCAGGACCAAAGCCTTAGACGATACTGAAAAGTGACCAGGAGCCAATGGAGCCAACCAGGTGCTGATCTGACATACAAAAAGCTGCCTAAACCATGCCAAAGCTGGACAACTACACTCCATAGCATCTAACACTCATCAGCAGCCTTCAAATCCAAACACCGAAAGCATCATTTCCATTGAGTGAATGATCTTGCAAGAAAAGAGGGGTAAAGCCACTTTTCAACCACATGTCTAAGACACGTGCAGTGGTGCTTGAGGTCAGCCATCATGAACTTTGACCAAGTCATGTAAGCTTTCTTCCTGCTCTCATCTACCCTTTGTCATCTGCACACACAAACACTCTGTAATTGGTTCTGCCACTCCTCTTAGGCTTGTTTCTTCTTATGGATAGTCAAGGAAGTGATATACAGAAGGGTGAGAAGAGCAGAGAATTGCAGAATTTTCTTCCTCTTTGTATGAAGCACACAGACGCTTTCACGGCACAACAGAGAAAGGAAATGATGTGGACATGATTCAGAAAGACTGTCCAAGTTCCACAGGTCTAACCAGAAAGGTTGGTAACCAAAATTTGGGGAAACGAGGTTGGAGGTTAGTATGATCTAATTGATCCTCAGGCTCTGGGATTAGTTAGCCATAGCTCCTGGGTTTCACACTACTTTACAGAATATCATTCTTGGTTTTCAGTAGAAAGGACAGATAATTTTTAGCTTCATCTGCAAATCATTCACCATTCCCCATCACTAGTAGTCACACCAAGGTGGTAATAATACAATTAGCCTAGTTTAGCCTACAGAATCCTGTCTGTACCAGTGCTCTCAAATAATGTACATGAAAACACTTAATTTTTGCTTCCTAAATGCTCTTTGTTTTATGGTCAGTGACCAGATAAGTCTGTGTTCCAAGAACACTGACACATACGTGACTCCTGCCACAAGCACAGTTCAGAAACCCTGAAACCACAAAAAGCATCAAAATTCCACACACTCACTTTTGGCTTTTTTTTATTAGTAAAGCTTCTGTTATTTTAAGAATAGTTAGTATATGTTTTATCTGCAGACTTGATCACTACAAAGTACTTACAGTCCATATCGAATTAAGAGCAACATAAGGAATGTATATTGAGAAAGATAATATGATTTGGTAAATTTACAATTACAAACTCATCTACCTCAAAATAAAATGCTGAGAACTTCCAAATCTACTCCAAGACTTTCTAAAATAATAATAAAAAAGTATTTGCTCTTATCTGCACTTGAGTTATAATGGATACATCTAACAACTAGACCTTATATTTTTGAGGTATTTTATTTGCTCTTATAAAATCCATGTGGAATACTCATCGTAAAGACAAGATTCTTCAAGTTGTTACAATTATCAGTGTGATTTTAACAAAAGGGTAGACTAATATAATTCTGGTAGGAAAGGTCAAGATAAATTCATGTTATAGACATGTAAATACAACTTAAAAGAAAATAAGTTACTAGGTGGGTAGCACCAGAAGCAAAACACATACAGGAATATACGAAATTTTGTCAAGCAGAAGGGTTTAACCTACTGCTTATATTTTTCTTTACAGGGATTGCTTGTGCACAGATTCACCAGAGGTCAAGCTAATAGTTCCAGTGGAATGAAATATGGGCATAAGCACACAGATTTATTTATCATAGCACATCAAACCTAGAATCTTTAGTATCATAAACAAAGTCTCCAGCATTTCAGTTAAGAGAGTAGCAGCTTTATCTCCGGTGAAGTATAAATGTTCCAGTGCCTGCCATACAAACAGCCAGATAGAGATGCAACAGTGCACAGTAAATCCCTACCTGAGACACAAATGATTTAAAGTGTTTAATAATGCAAAGTCTTCAAACCAGAAAAGTTTAAACAATTTTTTTTTTAAATCTCTCGAATGTTAAGTTGTCAGCTATCATTTTGCTTGCAAGTGAGCAAGTAGTATAGGAAAAAAAAGAGGCTTTCTTCACTGTGCCTTATAAAAAGAAATGAGTAAAGAAGCCTGGGAGAATTAAACATAACAACAGAAATGTCCAAAAGTCTAAGGCCTTCTCAAAAAACCACAGAAAACCACAATGCAGAACACTGTTTTTAGACTTATATTCTCCACAGGTAGCCCTTGGACTCTCTCTTTACAATTCCTCTTTCTTTCTACTTTTGAGTTCACAGCAGTCATGGCTGTCAGCTCAAATACAGAAAGTAATTCTCCAAAGTAGTCCCTATGTTCCAACATTTCAACATACCAGCCTTCTCCAGGGAACCTCAGCACATGCCCACAGAGACGGTGCCTACACAAGAGAATTTTCTCCGTATCACTTTCTGGTGCTTTTGAACAAGCCTGAAGGAACTGCATCCTCTGGCGTGACACAGCAGAGGTGTCCCACCACCACCGACTGCTCACAGCAGAGACTGGGCACAGACACCACCCTTTGCTAAGTGGTGTTTATTTTTTGAGAATGAACCAATCAACAGCAGCACTGACATCAGAACAGGCTGCCCTGAAGGTGTTCAAAAAACATGTAGAACGTGGCATTTTGGGACATGGTTTAGTGGTCGTGGTTGTGCTGACGGTTGTGCTGATGGTTGGACTTGATGATCTTAGAGGTCTTTTCCAATCTTAAAGATTCTATGATTCTGTAAAATGGTTAGTTCTGCTCTTTTTCTTGAAACATCTGATTTTGTATTCAGTAGACAAGAAACAGCAATATCGGCATTAAGTGCTTTTCCTAAGACAAGACTTTCATGTTTTCACTGTACTGCCTAAGTCACGTACTCCAAATGCTTGTACAAAATACATATGTAAAATAGCACACTTACAGAGAGAAAAACATGAATCTAATTAATTCCTCACAGCGAAAGTTACTTCAACTGCTACGGGTGTCTCTACACACAGAACTGAGGAAAATAAACCCAGAAGCTGCTGCTCACAGCACTGACTCAGTTGCTTGCTGTGAGAACAAGACCTTGCCTGCCTTCATTTAGGATTTAGTAGCAGCAATAGATGCGCATTTGTTCAAATATGCAAACAAGTAACCAGTAAATCAGGAAGCACTGATGTTTGCAGCGTCATTGATTTGCTGTTGTCAAATCCACCTTCCCAAGCCATGAATCCCTTTCTACAAATTTCCACACAAGACAACTCCTGGCCCAAGGAGCATAAGGGTTAAATAGAAGACATGAGAGAATAGATGAATACAAGCTGTGTGGGGAATATTGTGAGCAACAGGCATGACACAGCAGAAGACCTGCTCACTCGTATTTCCACAGGCACTCCTGCAAAGGGGATCCTGCATGAAGAAATTGAAAAAGCTACTGAAAAAGCTTCTGAGGTAAACTGGGAGCCATCCACCAGCAGCTTTTGTTAAGCATGAGGAAAAGCTAAGGCAAAAAAAAAAAATATCAAGGCGGTGTTTGAAAAAGAAGCAAGCAGCCAATAACTGGTGAGAACTAAGCTCCTGGTGGCAGCTGACAGATGAGAGGCCAGGAAGGGTGCTGGAAGGGCCTGTGGAGACACATGAAGAGAGGTAACTTTGCAGCAGCATTTTGCATAGATACTAAAGGAGCGAAATGGCACACTGTAGAAGTCAACATTGAAAAGCATAATATCTCTTGATAACAATTTTAGCTACATGAATGAACTGGAAAGGTATGTTTTCAAAATGTCAAGTAGGAAGAGAGAGTAAGATTTATATGAGGCAAGATCTTTTAGACCAACTAATTGAAACACAACTTTTCAGGTCTAAAATGATGCAAAGCAACTTAAAGCAAAAAAAACCACACTCTATATTAAGAATAACTGCTGAGAGTTTGTGTTACTAGGGGAAATCAGATAACATGTAGCATCGTGTGCAACAGGGTTGGGGAATGCTAGAGAAGCTACAGAAGGGTTCTCTTCAGGAAAGACAGAGCAGGTAGTTTTTCATCTGTGTAAATGAAGGGACAAAAAGAAGATTAAAAAGGATTTACACAGAATCAGAAGGTGATCACTGCAATACAAAGGCATAAGCTAAAGTGAGAGAGAATCATGATACCCAGTGATTGCATAAGAAGATAGCAAAGAAAGCTGAACTTTTTTCTTTAGAATTGCCTAATCCATGAAACGTCAAGTAAGATTTTAATTTGGACAGAAAGGTGGAGCTGGAGTAGAAAGACTCAGACAAGACTCATTAGTATAGACAGGAATTTGTATTCATGGACAGGATTTCTCCACAGATAAGAGGAGGAAAAAAGCAAAAGTCATAGAACAAGACTGGAGACTATGAGATTCCTGAAATTAGAAAGGAGGAACTACTAGAGAAGACAGACACCAGAACAGAGGGTGATCACATCTGCCAAATCCCTTAAAAATGGAATAATTATGGAAAGGCCAAGTGAACAGCCAACAAGTGAGAGAAAGGTTGATTAACATGAGGGCTCTCACAGAAGAGGAGCTTCATAAGTGGGAAATCAGAGAGCAGTTGCTGAAGAACAGGATGGATGACATCCATTGAGTAGAACTGAAACACGTCTGCACTGCGAATGAATAGAAGGGTATGAAGAAATGTGGCAGCCTGAAAAGTGTGAAAGGCCAGCATGGAAGTAGGAACCAAAGATGCCATGAGGCAAAGGCAAGACCAAAGAGCCAAAGAGACCAAGACTATCAACATAAGATCTGATGAAAATGAGAGAGAACCACAGTGGAAAGAAGAGCTGATGGAATCGATTTTAAAAATGGGGAAGGATAAGAAGGCTTAAATATGTAGCCATTTATGAAAGCAATTTGTTTTCCACTGCTGTACTGCTTTCTGTCAGTCTTCTAGGGCTTCTCGTACAAATACTGCAGTCTGTTAAATGAATCTGGTGAAAAAGACTCATTCATTCTCAGCACAAGAACAAAATATGTGAAACAATGAAGTGAGGGGGACACTGAAAATTGAGACAACTTTCCGTCCAAAGCCTAAGCCTCTACCTAATTATATTCAATAAATATAAAAGCGGTGATCACATGTGATGGCTCATTGAAGAATCGACACCATGCTACCTCAGTCTTTCATATCAAAATGGTTTACCATATTTCCAGTGATTGAGTAACAACTTTTGGTTTTAGTAATTGAAATACAAGTGGTATGCAAATACTAAGAGTAGATCTGGCCCTCATCTGCAGATGTAACTACTGTATTATAGATTTCTAACTGACTCCTCGCTACTCCCTGAAAATCCATATTTGCAGCAAATCGGTCTCAAACATGTTGTAAGCACTGAAGGCTTCCTTATGAATTTGAATGTAGGAAATTGCAGTTTTCAGCTACATATATATTATACTCACTTACAGTTGTTCATTTGCTTGCCTGTTCATTTCACCCACATCTGAAAAATCTTTATACTGCATAAATAATGTATGACATCCATAACTACAGGATACAATATGTTGTATGATTGATTACCTTGGCATTTAGGTCTTGTGGGCATAGCTTTTGTGAAACATGACTCGGACTCCCTGAAAATTACATTTTGGTAAAACTAGCTGAACGATCAAACTAGGTATGACTAGACATAATGCTATTAAAATTGCATAGGCAGGTACAAACTTGAACTTTTCATACCGTACCAAAATAATTGTATTTTACATTTGTTTCTCAAGAAATCAGAGACAAAAAAGTCAGGGCGGATCAATTTCAATCAGTGATTTAAACCACTAATTATAATCCTGATTAGAATCGGCAAACTTTTGATTCACACAATGGTTTACACAAGTAACTACTGCTACTTTTGTTTTTATTTCAGTATTCTGAGGCGTGGATGTTTTACACTGGACTTTATGCAAAATTTGTTACTATTTTATGCTATTTAAAGTTCCATTTTTTCTTTTCAATTTTTCTCTTCTCAGTGTCATTACCAAATGATAATAGTGCCACCACTTATTTGCCAAGTAATTACTGTTTTTTTTAAAATCATGGTTAGTGTCCAGTTGAAATTCATCTGAAATTGACACAGAATTCAAACAGAATTTAAATTATTTTTCTGAAATATGTTTCTTATGCATATTATCTTAAAGTTACTAATTAATAGTTTAAGTAGAACCATCTTAAATACATCAGATATATCAAAGAAAAATTCTGTTCCTCCAAGAAAGTACTGCACTGTAAATTTAACACTTATGAAGGTATACATACTCTTTTGCTAGTAAAATTTACCACTTGCCAGCATCCTATCTTGTGAGATGTTGGTATGGTGAAAAGCAGAAAACCTAATATATATTCACAGACTGAAAGAGGATGGTAATAAACAAAGATAACCAGTTCCTGAAATCTTAATATGCTTTTCAACCTTTAACTGCACATTAGAATGAACTTATCATACATATCTAAATGAAGAAAACATTGCTTCAGAACCAGGAAAGGAAACAACTGGTTATGAATACACAGTTAACTTTCTCAGTTAATGATTGTTCTCTAAATCAAATCATTATCTCAAACTTTATCAGCAGTTTTATTTCTCAAATTGTTTATTTTTACATTATTCTAGTACACTTTTTCATAGATCATTCCTTAATTCCTTTTACCTATCATTTTTAAGTTCTGAAGAAGAAAATGTATCTCACGAAATATATATTTAAAAAAATGTTTTGGTCTTTTTTACTGAGCTGTTTATTTTTATCTATCATGTTATTAATGATTATAAAATGGATCCCCCATCTCCTACTCCCCCAAATATTTGCAGCATACAGAGAAAAAGTCAAGGAAAGGGAGAACAAGAAGGATAAATGTTAATCTCACTGATTTTAAAATAAATTATACCATGCTTAGAAAGTTGTCAGGAAAACTAATTTTAGCCTAACTTCACTGCTCATTATGAACTGCAGTGCAAACAGCTCATTTGCTCTACTGACTTTTTGGTGTCACACGATCTGCTTGCAATTTTGATTTGCCATACATTAGTAAATACTGGAAATAGAAACAGCAAACTGAAAAAAGGATCTACTGGCAGAAGTGTAGACATATTGCCAGTTCTCATTAATTTATTGGCCACAACTGATCTAAACATGTAAGCTTTTATTGCTCTAACAGACCTCCACCAGCAACAGAATTGAGTACAGCTTCACCACATGCTTTCTCTATAGGTCACGCTGATGAAAAGCACAACCTTCACTACAAATAAAAATAAATACACCAAATAAAATGTGAGCCCGGCACAATGTAATATTCATGAATGCTATTCTGCAAATTTTAGGCTCCAACGCTTGTTTTAAACGAATAAAATTAATTCATTCTGGATTTCAGATTTGCTGTAAGGAGTTCAAAGACATGAACTAGCTGAACTGCTGTAACAATAACTTCTTGAGACTGACAGGAAATGGATGGCTGGCTAATTTCACTACTTGCATAATTTCAATACCCACAGACAAACAGTGCTAAGTGCTCTCTGACAGAGGAAAAACCCAGCAAATGTCCATGTTCCAAAAATTCAAAATCTGTCTCTGTTGCCCTCCTAGCGGGGACACCTTCAATCCTGCCACAGAAGCCTCTCTGACACAAGGTGCAGCGCGACCATGTCAACAGAAAACAGAGACTCCCAGAAAAATCGGGCTGGTGGCCACCGACTTCATTCCCCTCCACGGTGAATAAGGTACCATTCCACCTTTCCTGCTTTTGGTTTTGAAGCCTTCAGTAATTAAGAACTCACAGCCTCCTCACAAACCTAGTCCAGTATTTACATACTCTCACCATTGGAACATACTTTTAGACTCCCCACTAAATTGCCATTACAAACTGTGACTTGTAGCACCAGTCTGAGAACAGATTGCTCATTTACTTTTTAAATATTTGACCCATTTCCTCAATTTCTTTCTTCTAGATCACGCCAACTATGTTTGAAGAACATTTTTATGGCCTGCTGAAGGGACATACAGGATTTCCTGTGGCCATATCAGTGCCTCCTAGAGACTAATCTTCAAGATTTATTAGGGTCCGAGAGCCTACAAAGCCACATAAAAGATCAATTAATTAGCAATCACTGGTGTTTACCATTCCAATCTTGACAAAAATCCAAAGGCATCAAAACCGCAAAGTACCCCATTCACAAAAAGTATATTCAGTTGCTACTTCCTCCACTACCTTGTCACACAATGATTTAGATTTATTCTTCAATTTTTGACCTGCTGAATACTTAAAATAATAGATGCAAACCAATTTTTTTTTTTTTTTTTAGTGCTTAGAAACCTTTTTCATCTGTTAGGTTAAACAAAGACAAAGAAAAGAACTGTGACTTTGAAACAGTGTTAAATTTCAGAGTCATGGCACTATCTCTCCATCTGAGAAATGGTCGGTCCTAAGTGCCTAGTCTTCTTTACATAAGTCACATACCTTTCAAAGGGGAACATTTTCCCTTGAATATATTTCTGATTTCTTCAGGACTACTGCTCTTTCCAGCTGACAAGGACTTCAGCTTTATGGAGTCACTGAATTTTTTCTGCCTTGGTAGAGCCACCTGATTATAAAATCCAGCTGTGATTTGAATGCATCCAAACCCCTATCTCCTCACACATGTAACTTAAATGGGTTATGCTTTCTATTTAAGTTCCTAAAGTTTCACAAAATTTTGAGGATAAAATTTAATGACCTAGTGAAAACAAATAAACCATTTGTTATATCATGTTCTACCTGGCATACAATATTAGCAGAGAGAACATTTGCTAGAGGTATTGTTAAGTGAAAATCCTTGTTACATTATGCATGACTTCCCAAAGCACTGAGTACATAATATCCATCATGAAATTCATAATATATAACTAAATTTAGAAATAAGTACATTCAGACTTGTGATCAGCATTCTGACATCTCCAGTTATGAGTTTTAATTAAACTTGCTTTTAGTATTAAGTCTATTTTTACTAAATAGGCACAGAATCATGTTTTATACATTATGCATTATGCAAAAAAAAAGATTAAAAAGTTATTTGTAAATGCCTTTTCTTAAAGGGACTTCATAATTCAAGTCACTGTTCCATAATTTCTCTTCACAGTTGTGATGAAGAGGCATCACTGCTGAAAATGATGGACGTCTTTGAGGGCTTCAGCCACCTTGGAGATATCCCATTTCAGCACCCTAACACTACTTCCTCTGACAGCAGGGTGATAAACGAGAGGGTTGGGTGACACAGGGCATGGATGAGTTCATGTCAGGAAGTAAATTATCAAAAAATAAAAACAAAGAGACTCTTGGATATCTCCAATGCATCAGACTAACCCTCAGATTCCAAAATTCCTGTCTTTTGGTAGTGAGGATTTCTCATTACTAAGCACATAAAGTCTCACTTTCTCCGTATTTTTCCAGGTGATATATCCCTACTATCATCACAAATAAGCAATACAAAGATGCACATAGACGAAAGCTCAGAAGGCTGAAGTCTTAATTGTCCTAAATGTCTCCTCCTTCTCAGGAGCTGTATCTCTGAGAACAGAGACAGCAGAACTGCATGGCTGCAGCCCCATACATCATCAGTTTGCTGCCCTGAGACTTTGATTCTGGATTGTGTCACGCGATTCTGGATTGTGCCACAAGTTGCCGTGGAATCTCCAGCAGGTTTGGGTTCATCTCGGCCATCCCTACTGTGAAGGCAGAAATGGGCAAGAGAAAGGTGGCTCCCCTCCAGCTGCAGGCAGGAGAAAGCCTTTCAGCAGGCTAATCCCACCCATGTTCCCAGGTTTTTCCCACAACATTTTCTCTGACAAGCCATTCACCCTGTAGCTAAGAAGTCCTGTCACTTAACCCATGAAGGGTTAATTCTACACAGAAAACGTTATCAAAGTCTAGAACAGGCTACCCAGGAAACTGGTTGAATCACCATCCCTGGATGTATTTAAAAGCCATCTAGATATGGTGCTCAGGGACACGGCTTAGAAGTGGACCTGGTAGAGTTAGACAACGGTTGGACTTGATGGTCTTGAAGGTCTTCTCCAACCATAATGATTCTATGATTCTATCAAAACCACAGGCACGAATGCCATGCAGTTCTGCCTGAGCCTTACGCACCATGTCAGCCTGCACACAAGTCACACGCTGGAAGTGCTTGCACCTTTGCTAGACAGGAGAAGCTGACAATGCCTGTTAAATGCAGGAGCTCAGCACTCTGCGCCCGAAGGACCACTCATGCAACAAAAAACCCCAGTGGCTAATGTATCAAGTGTTGTCCCTCTAAATACTCCACACACAAAACAGTTTCAAATGAGTCTGTGATTCTGTGAGTGTCAAGCAAGAAATTACACTAGAATAACCAGCATACCAAATTACCAAAACCAAATAGCATTTCTCAAACACCAAGGGAGGCCCAGCTTAAAGGAATCAGTATTTTTAGCTTCACAAAACCTGTGAGAATGAAATACTGATATTGTGACACAAAAGAGGCATAGTTGCATGGTTTGTTTTGAGGTTTAATTTTACCATTGCAATGATTTTCTTCAAAGGTTACCCTTTCTACATTTGCTAAGATATCACTTTTATTATTAGAGCCTAGTGCTACATCACATTCACCTTCTGACCTGGATAAATACCTTTTCAAAACAGTTCAAACTGAAATTCCTTGGAACCAGCTTGTTTATAGTTCAAATTCTACATCACTTCCTCTTTGATACCAAATAGACGCACAAATGTAGGTTTACTGGGCAACCAGTATTAAGTAGTAATGGAAAGTAACTCTCTCTCAAAAAATGCTTTTTTGAAAGACCAGAAAGCTATTTTCCTGCTGGAAAGAAACCTAGTTAGTATCCAAGAGAAGGAAACAACAACTTCTGATCTATCTGAGCAACTTCTGTCCGTTTCCTGCAAATCAGACAGCTAGAATGCAACACCTATTAAAGTTTCAATACTAATTCAGCAAAAAATGTGCTTGGAACTGCCATTTTAAAATCATTGAAGTAATCTGTAAAACCAGAAAATTCTGATTTTACAGGCATATTTCCTTTTGCTTTTCAGACCACTAGTTAGCCAGAGGCTGGGCATGGCCATGTACTGGTACAAAGAATTGCAACACTTTTTTTTTGTGTACTGAGTTGTACAGACAAGCATCTTGCACCGATGACGCTCACCGACAAACAAGATATACTGCACATATTACAAGTTTTCAAGAAGTGGCAATTTTGTGCCAAAAACAACCTGAAAGATGAGTCTTTTCATAGTATTTCTTGACTTCATCATTTCTATAACAGATTGTGTGCACATGCTGATGAAATGCTGTATATACATACATAAACACCAAAAATAAGAGGAGGTTAAATGTTTCAAAGATGTGTGCTGATAAACTGAGAACTGCCATCAAATAACTATCATAAGAAGAAATAAAAAGATCAGAAAGCAATTTTGGTTCTAGCTTTACTGTTTGTACTTCATTGCTAAAATGTTAAATTCATTTTATAGCAGACATGTAGTTTATTGCATTTTCAAGATAAATTAATATAATTTTGAAAGTTTGAAATACTTAGAACTTCAATCTAGAATCTTCTCAGAGAGAATTTTGGATAAGTAGTTTGTCCAATTTGTTAGTGATTTAATTTTCCCATTCCTCCTCACCTTTTCTATCTATTCAGTGTTCTTGATACGGTTTGCATAATGAACACTGCAGTCACTTTCATTTTGTTAAAGAACACTTATTTGGAAACAAAGATTCACCAAATGATGTTCCAATGCATTTGGAAAGAATGAGAAGTGAACAGCAATAAACCTCCTGCATGCTAAACAGAGCCACTGACTGCAAGACATACAAGAACTACTGCGCCAAAATGTTCTTGCTGCTGCTCCACTGACATCTCTGAATTTGAACAAATGTGGCTCATTAAGCTGAGGCAGAATAAAGACAAAACCGAAATGGAGATTTTCCAAAGTGCTCCACTTGCAGGTACCTTATTTATGAATTTTAGTTTATTTCCAATATAGGTAGAACGTCAAGAACCAATGTATTGCATATGCTGTAATAAAACCGAAGAGGTTTCAGATGATCACAGAATCACAGAATCTCAGGAGTTGGGACCTCGAAAGATCATCTAGTCCAGCCCCCCTGCCAGAGCAGGATCACCTGCAGTAGGTCACACAGGAACGCATCCAGGCAGGTTTTGAATGTCTCCAGAGAAGGAGACTCCACAACCGCCCTGGGCAGCCTGTGCCAGTGCTCTGTCACCCTCACAGTGAAGAAGTTTTTCCTAATGATTTTGTGGAACCTCCTATGCTCCAGCTTGCACCCATTGCCCCTTGTCATGTCATTGGACGTCGCTGAAAAGAGCCTGGCTCCATCCTCCTGACGTATTTATAAACACTAATGAGGGCACTCCTCAGTCTCCTCCTCTCCAAGCTACAGAGACCCAGCTCCTTCAGCCTTTCCTCATCAGCTAGATGTTCCACTCCATCATCTCTGTGGCTCTGCGCTGGACTCTCTCCAGCAGTTCCCTGTCTCTCTTGAGCTGAGGGGCCCAGAACTGGACACAATATTCCAGATGTGGCCTCCCCAGGGCAGAGTAAAAGGGGAGGAGGACCTCTCTCGACCTACTAGCTAGTTTTAAATCCATGGTTTCTTCAAAAGGTGTAAAAGAGGTTAAATGAATGGCCTAAACAAAATAATTCTACAGATAAGCAAAACTGGCTTTTTAGAGGAAAAAAGTAAGAGTCACCATGGCACATCTGTACAAAACGCAGCTGAGAGCAGCTAACGCTGGAACCTTTCCAACACTGAGAGGAGATCGACTTCTTTCACTGAATGGTGATTTGAGTGCAGCAACAGTGTTGTCCTTCGTGAATGTTCAACTTCCTCTACCCTACAGATACTGTAAGTTAAATATATATTTATATTTATAATACAATTCATCAAGAAGAAGATTAAACATGTATTTTTCAGCAAGTCATACACATTTCTGAGAGACTGAGGCATTAAACAGAAATTACTCAATGCAGGTGCACACACAGGCTGGGATTGCTAAGAATAATATCAAGTGCTGGAAAAAGAGAGGGTCAAGTGAGGTTCACCCTGTTTCAAAAGTTGTAACATATGAACAGCACACTAGTCCCTCACAGATGCCATGCAGAAATCCAATGTTATCTCCTCCTCAGCACGACAACCACAAGAATTTCCCAGACGTTAAAGAAAAATAACTGGCTAAACAAGTGAGCTGCACTTACATTGAGCCCTTTCATGCTTTTGTAGATTAACAAACATTTTGCTAACTTCTCCAGAATTGTCATCACTAATTTGCTTGTCCATTTAACAAAAATAATGCATGTCAATATATGACATTTTCAAGATTTCTTTATTGCTTTTAATTACCTATTCTATTATTATTTCAATTTCAACTCATTTCTGTTTAGTCTGCTAATAAGACCAGTGATTTGTTCTGTCATATATCAGGTATTTAGAGAACACTTGCATAGCCACACCAATTAAATGTTTTCCTGTAGTCAGGAATTTGTAACATTTAATGCAAGTATACAAAAGAAAATCTACTAGGCTACACTGGAAGGGGTGGAAAGACTCACTGTGTCAGTGAATTCCCACAGATGAAACAAAACGATCTTTATTGTACACTCTAATTTAAATCAGGCATGCTTATTTCTCCAGAATTACTTCCAACCAGAGGCAAACATAATTTTCAACAAACAGAATCACAGAATGGTAGGGGTTGAAATGGAGCTCTGAAGATTATCTAGTCCAACCCTGGCATTCACAGAATGCTTTACCTGTTTTCAAGCTGCCCAGAACCACCATAGATGGGATCCTCTATGGTCTAATGCAGAAGAATATGCAACCACTTCAGGTACCTCCAGTCACTAGGGGAGCTTTCTTCATGCTACGGCACAGTCTGACACTCCTATGGACATGGTTAGCAGCGATTTTACATCAGAAGATTAGTTCAGTATCTACCAACTCAATTTAATGAAAATGAAAACTCAGGGAAACTACAGACAAGTCAGCCTCACCTCTGTGCCAGGAAAAATCATGGAACAGATCCTTCTGGTAACACTACTAAGGCACATGAAAAATAATGAGGTGATCGGTGACAACCAAGCTGGTTGCACTAAAGGCAGATCATGCCTGACTAATTTGGTGGCCTTCTATGACAAAGTTACAGCTCTGGTTGATATGGGAAGAGCAACTGATGTCATCTGCCTCGACCTGTACAAGGCCTTTGACACTGTCCCACATGACATCCTTGTCTCTAAGGTGGAGAGACATGGACTTGATGGGTGGACAACTCAGTGGATAAGGAACTGGCTGGAAGGTCGCACTCAAAGAGTTGTGGTCAGTGACTCGATGTCCACGTGGAGACCAGTGACAGGTGGAGTTCCTCAGGGGTCTGTTCTGGGTCCAGCGCTGTTCAACATCTTTGTCAGCAACACGGACGATGGCATCCAGTGCACCCTCAGCAAGTTTGCCAACAACACCAAGCTGTGTGGTGCCGTGGACTCACTTGAGGGAAGAGATGCCATCCAGAGGGACCTTGACAGGCTTGAGAAATGGGCCAGTGCAAACTGCAGGAGGTTCAACAAGTCAGAGTGCAAAGTTCTGGACCTAGGTTGGGCCAATCTCAGGCACAAATACAAACTGAGCACAGAGTGGGTTGATAGATGAGAAGCTCAACATGAGCTGGCAGTGTGCTCATGCAGCCCAGAAGGTCAACCCTCTTCTGGGATGCATCCAGAGAAGTGTGGCCAGCAGATCAAGAGAGGGGATTCTCTCTCTTTACTCTGCTCTTGTGAGACCCCACCTCGAATACTGCATCCAGTTCTGGTGTCCCCACCATAAAAGGGACATAGATCTGTTGGAGCGTGTTCAGAGAAGAGCCACAAAGATGATCCAGGGACTGGAGCACCTCTGCTACGAGGACAGGCTG
>NW_009708392.1:0-1319 GCF_000703405.1 Apaloderma vittatum | reverse complement strand
GGCAGGGAGGTTGGATTAGATGATCTCTAAGGTCTCTTCCAATCTAGGCCATTCTATGATTCTATGAACTAACATCTTTCCATCAGTTACTAACATTCAGAAGATAAGTTATGAGCAAAAAGCTTTAACCAAAAGCATAAAATGCAGTCATATGTTCCAGAACATGACAACCACATGCCTGTGTTCATTTACATGAAGCTAATCCTGTTCACATACATCTAAATGTTGTTAGTTTCATATAACGGTAGCTTCTTGCGGCATTTCGGGATCTCAAAGATATTTTTCAGTGCTAAAACAGGCATATCAACAATCGGATATATTACATGAGGCTGATTAGATTTCCAACCTAAACAACTTATGAAATCTAGTCAAGATGAGGCCGTTGTATTTTAGCGTGTATCACACTGACTGGGTTAAAGCTCACACAGACACAGAGAATTTAACTCCGTTTGTTCTGTGCCTATTCAAGCAGTGTTGTTTTGCCAGTAGGATTTGAAAAAAAAGTTACCTACAGTGTCCTACGATTAATCCTAGCTTACATGATGATCAAAAGAAAACTAGGCTCAATTGTTCTGAGCTAATTACCTGAATAAGTATAGACTTTTAAAATAAATCCTAATTATAAATGTTAATCGGTAGACTATGTAGCTATTCATAGTTATTTAAAAAATACTAGCAGGCATCTTCAAGATCAAACAAATTTTTCATGGCTTTGTGACAACCTGTTTAAATTTAACACTTTTTTCCTAAACACATAGGCTAGTTGCACAAAATAAAGCTGTCACTTTAGCACAAATAACATTTACACTGACTTATTTAAAGAAAACAATTAGCTATATTCCTAAAAATCAATGTACAATCTGAAAAATGATAAGCTACTTACAAATGTGTTGAATTTATAAAAAAACCAGAAGGTCATTTTCTTCATTTCAGTCTCCTTACTGAGAGATGAGAAGAGAGCTATAAATTCAAATGACTAAACTCACCCAGAATATCTGAGAAAGGCTGTGCTTCCAACCATTTTTTTCTTTGAAAGCATATTGTACATGCGAGACCTGTACCCTCTTTTGTTGTGCACATGTTTGTGGCTACACTCTAAGTCATCCCTATTAAATGGCTTGTGATTTAAGACTCAAAAAAAAATATATTTAAAATAGAAAGGCATTTTACTTCAACTTAAGAATTTTTAATTCTTAGTCAGCCACCATGTGACCCAGTCATTTCACTTCATAGACAGGGTGACGTACAAGTTTCTCTGCGATGAAGTCCATCGCGTCCCACTGAACAGGTAGTGTCTTGGGTTACAATATGTAACCAAA
>NW_009708391.1:26401-27604 GCF_000703405.1 Apaloderma vittatum | reverse complement strand
AGTATGTGGAAATACCGCATCTCCCCGGGATAGCGTGCTTTCCTCAGCCATGTACTATTTAAACTGAGAGGGCTTGTTGTTTGGTGTAGGCAGAGTAATTGGGATTCCCCTAGAGGGAGGTATATAATTATTTGGGAAAATAAGAAGCGTCATCAAGAAATTTCTTAACACGCTCGGCTAATTTTCTCAGCGTCGAGACGATTTTCCAATTTTTTTTGTGTATCCTTTAATACCAGGTCTTTCTGGTTCCTGTCTTCTGAGGGGTCTGGAACCCTCAGAAACAGAGACAACATCCTACAAAATAATTTGAAAAGCATTGATAATAGCAGCAAAGAAGCTATGTAGCTAGTGGAATGTAATAATAGAAATAATTTATGCATGTTGGGGTATGGGGAAGCTCTTTCTCCTTCACTGACATCTTGAGGTTGGTTCCAAGTCCAGCAGAGGGAGAAGTTTGTTTTTAGTGAGTTGTTAAGGTGTTTATTTTATTATTGAGGAAAAAAAGATTGTGAAAACATTGCCTGGAAAAGGGTGGAATATTAAAAAAACAGGCGTTCAGTGGACTTTCTGAAGTGCTGTACTTCAGGTGCTGGTGCAGAAGGTCATTGTTTCTGGAGTACTGCATACTTGAAATTTAAATAGTAAGGGTGAAATGATGCCCAAGGGCACAGAATCTTGGAAACCACGATGCACAAGATCCCTGAGCTGAAGCTCATGCTCAGGCTCAGGCCGGCGGGAGGTTCGGCGTGTGCCCTTGTGGCTGACGGCCAGCCTGTTGGCGAGGGGACAACCTGGAAGCCCCTTCTCTTAGCTGACCTCTCCTTCAGGGCCTGGAGCCTCTGCGGGGCATTCCACCGCCTGCTCCACCCTGCCTCGGCTGGTCAGCGATCTGTCACGGCTGTCCTCGTTCCCTGTCCCTTTGTCCTGCCCTGCTTCTGCCAGCGCTGTGCGGGAGCCCCGCTGTGACGCTTTGAAGCTCTGGCTCCGTGGTGTGTTTCTGTGCCAGGCAACAGAGCCGTTTTGTGCAAATTCCGGAGCAAATACGATGCAACTGACTCTAGTAAGGCATAACCATTTTCTGGATGTCTCTAGAAACCAGGTGAGTCATCTGTGTCACTGTCTGTGGTTACAGACAGAGCTGCCACATCAGCTGAGGAAGGAACCCCAGCTGGAGTCTGTTGATCCTCGTACTCGCGTAATATT
>NW_009708391.1:20694-26373 GCF_000703405.1 Apaloderma vittatum | reverse complement strand
TGTCCTGGGCAAGACAAACTCAATTTTGGGGAAATGAGTTAAATTTATTAAAGAAGATGTGTTCGTGGTTTCCCTCTGCATGTGCAGTGCCAGCAGGTGGTTTGCAGCACTAAGACACGTGCTTCAAAAGAGACTAAAGAGGTAGACGCGTGCTGTCAGTAAAAACTGCAGAGCTGCTTCTGTTGTTCGCACTGAGAAATCTCTGAGAGGACTGATGTAGGTAGTAGGTTATCGCTGTGATGAGGACTCATATCTGCCTAATTCTGTTTCATTTCCCCCGGGCAGATGTGTCTGACTGCTCTGCCCTGCACTGTGCTTTCATAGAACGGTTCAGGTTGGAAGGGACCTTGAAGGTGATCTCGTTCCACCCCCTGCTGTGGGCAGGGACACCTCTCTGCCACCAGCCCAGGTTGCTCCAAGCCCCGTCCAACCTGGCCTTGGACTCTTCCAGGGATGGGGTCATCCACAGCCTCCCTGGGCAGCCTGTGCCAGGGCTTCACCACTCTCAGGGGGAAGAATTTCTTCCTTGTATCTAATCTAAATCTCCCCTCTTGCAGACTCAGGCCATTGCCCCGTGTCCTGTCCCTACAGGCCCCCATAAGAAGCCCTTCTCCAGCTCTCCTGGAGCCCCTTTCCTTCCCATTCTGTACTTGCTTTGTGTTGTGAGACTGCAGCTCAGCCCATCCTTGCCTGTGTTAGCAGCGAATTCGGAATCTGTCCTTCTACAAACCTCACTTAAGCGGCTCCTGTTCCCTGCAGCGCTTGTGTAACATGAGGCGCCGCGTTCCGTACTCAGCACGGAGAGCTGGGAGGGGACTTGATGTGCTTGGCTGGGTCCCAGTAACTCGGAGGAAGGAGCTGGTGGCCAGGCTGAGAGAGCGTATGACGGGCTAGAAACGAGGAAGAAGGTAACGTTCTGTAGGAGAAATTTGGAAGTGACGGAGCCAAAAGCCTGGAATGCTGGAGAGAAAATCAAGTAGGCACCTTTCTAGTGACCACAAGCCCAGCACTGTCAGAAGCACGCTGCGTCCTCCCCCATTGCTTCCCCATGGTGACAGATGTCCTACTTTTACGATTCAAAACTCTGGTCGTGCTAACTTATGAATTATACAAGGAAAAAACACAAAAATCACTTCACCCATCACTGAGAAGCAGCTACCTCTAGGCTGCAACGTTCTAACTGTTTAATGGTGCAGGACAACTCTACAGAGCACTTATGACTTCAGGAAAATGTTAAGCATAAGATAGCTATTCAATTTTTTTATCTTAAAATGACCAGGCTGCTGACACTCTTAAGGTTGCATGCGTGGAAACACAGACGTGTATGCGTTGCTTTTTCACAGCCAGGCTTTTTCAAGGCTTTTTATCCTTTGTCGGATTGAAACCACTACCTTAGCAGCCTATTCTGTGTTGACCTGGTGGAAAAACTGACTTACTAACTCATTACCGTGAGCATTTCTAATAACCCCTGCACCTTCTCCCTGCTGGCCTTTTCCACAAATGGATAGCCAGGCTAATCCTGGGTAGCTTAAAGGAAACAGTAAGCTACTTTCCAACAGCTCTGATTGCAAAATTATATTTGCTTTGCTTTATGAAAATTTAAAATCTTTTGGGCATAGGGGATCAAACTTTGTGCATACTTAGTAGCATTTTTTTTGCATTATTTATGTTTTCAACTGCAAACAATAGCAGCAGCGTTTATACTTGGGGAAACAAATCGTGCAGTTAAACGCAGCCTTGGTTAGTTGTCTGCAGAATAAACTTTCCCTGCTTTGAAAGAGGTAAAAATACTGTAACAAAAGAGGTTCTGAGAAAATATTTGAACAGGGAAAAGTACATAGGAGTGGCAGACCAATCCTGGAAAATAGCGCGGTGCTGTTTTCTAGCGCCACGCCAGAAGAATTGGCAAACATTCAGGTATTGTGGCTTGAACTTGGGTGGGAATGATGTTTTCGTATAACTGCCTTTTCCACTCACGCAGAAAGTAGCAAATACTCAATGCTACGAAAGGAGGAGGTGGATATAAACCTCTGAGTTCACCGAACAAAGTGAAAAGTATTAGATCTCCTTTACTCGTTTTCAGACCGGATAACAAATATCAGTTCACGTGTTTGGAAATAATTAATTCATCCATCATTTTTTGCTGCCATGCACAAACATCTTTACTGTTAGTTTAAGTATCCTAGTACAGAAGTAGCCGGAAATTTAGATGGACTCCTCTTCTCCTCACACTTACATCTCCATGTCCTACACAGTTCCAGAGAGCTACGTAGCTTTCTGGACCAAGAAAATCTGAGGACTGTGGTGGCTTTGCCATAGGCCGGCATTTTTGGCAATGCTCACGTGCCACACACGCTTTCAGTTTTGGGTGTCACTACTGTAAAATTACTGCTTTGCCCCTTCCTCCAAATTCTCTTGAAGATAAACACCGTACAAGGTTTCCTGCAGTCCTGGGAATAATTTCTTTGCCCAGAAAGAAGAAACAGTTTGCAGATGGCGTTTAGAAGGATGAGGTGACGACACGTGCGTAGGACTAAACGGAGTTGCGAGACGCTGATTGATTCTTGTGCCGACCTCTTCCTACGCGTGTCAGGTGCATGTGGAGAATTACAGCTTGCAACTTGTCCAGAGCAGAGCTTCTTTCCAACATTGGGATATTCTTGATGCTCTCTGCATTGCGTGTAGTGTAGTAGACTACGAGACCAGCAAAATACATGTTCTTAGAGGTTTAAATGTTGATATGCGTTTCAAGATGAATAGCATTAGAAATCTTGGACATTGCTTCTGTCCAAGGAAACATGTCTATATAATGCAATGGAATGTATAACTGTTACTGCTGTCATTGCAAACTGTCTTTTGGAATTTCTGGTAAAGGTTTGATTAGGACAGCCAGCGTTGAGATTCCTTTCTGGCTGGATGCTGTACTTGGATGACCTTCGAGGGAAAAAAAAAAATCCTGTCTTGAAATGTTCTAAACGTATGACCAGCAAATGCATACTTTTCACTCTAATTCCTTCAGTGAACTTAATATAAAAATAACCCACCATTGCTGTAAGGGTAATGGTGCCGAGGATTTTTGCTGGAATGGGGCTGACTCTGGCAATTCTCTTTCATCCTCTTTTCGCCCAGGCCGTGTGGTGTTTCTCATAGCAGAGCAGGCTCAGAGCGTGTTTGGAAATGCAAAGCTGCGTGGATGCACATGTGCACGTGAAAGCGGGAATGTTTTACTTTCCAAGTGATTGAAATTCATGAGCCCATAACGGTGTTTCTTTTAGTATGTAGTTGCATCTGCTGTCACAAGTTGATCCTTAGTATCTATATAACAAACGCTGTTCTTGGGAAAGCAAGAAGTATAGCTCTCCTGCAAATCCTGAGCTCCTGTCTTTGTTCAAAACCGTGCTGACTGCCCCTCAAAGCTTCCTCCAGAGCGCTCCCTCCTTTGGCTGCTGCTGCAGTGCCACAGCGTTACATGAGGAGTCACCCAGAAGCTGTTCAAACCACCTTCAGAAAGGCTCCAAATCCAGCCACTTGTATATATTATAGTCAGCGAATTAAAGAAAACCAACCAACCAGACCACAAGAGTAGCTCGGATTCCGTTATATTGTCACTTACATAGCTGCAAAATGCTTTCTCGGTGCTTTGGCATGTGCGGCATGAAGAAAGGGGAGCTGTTGCGCTTTTTCTTTCCCGACCATTTCTTTATGCAGACTTCTCCCGCTATAGGATTACAAGCTGGCAGAATAATGCCTGACAGGAATTGATAAAGAATTGCAACATGAAGCCCTGCAGGGCACATTGGGGCAAGTTTGTTATAGGAACAGTCTTCCTCTGTTTACATGAACAAAAGCTGGGTTTGATAGTTTCACTGATCAGCAGCTTTGGGAGTGTGTGAACTCACTGTTTTTCTCTCTGGCTTTTTCTACAGTTTTCTCTATGGTAGCAACAATCTCTCTTTTTAGACTGTTCCCTTTCAGCGTTCTCACCCTGATTCTCTCTGCTGTGTGGCGCTTCGCAATGCAAAGCTTCCGGAGAAAGTATCGCGGATCAAATTGAACTTGACTTGTACATTGATTTATAAGTGAAAGCAAGTGAGGAACATGAATATTGGGGGGGAAAGCGGGTGGTGATTGTAGCTTAGCGTTCATATACTTTCCACTGAGGCTTATTGCCACAATTATTTGGTATCAATCCATGTAAAATTAAGTTGTGCTTTGAGTGAAAGCAGGTTGCACCCATGTTATTGCCGGTATAGATCCCATTCCACTGTTCACTGCCATCGGGCTAAATTTCACCTGTGTTGTCATTGTCATCGGTAAAAACGATCCGTTTCAGTCGTACGGCTCCTCAAAACTCGGTCAAACTGATGAATCTGTCCATGCTATTTCATGTTGAAGGAATGCATTTTACTTTCCGGAGATGTTAGCCCAGGAGTCTGCAGAAACACGGCGTAGCGCCTCGGTTCAAAAAATGCGGTTGCACCTGTTGTGCTCGTGGTATTTGTGGGAGTCGCATGCAAATGAGAGAAAAGTCATTAATCTGTAGACTTCATTAAGAGTCATTAATTTGTTTTCCTTCTGCTGAGCCCACCAGAAGAGTCCTGTTCTGTAGCAGCGCTCCGTGAAGCTCCTGCACCTCAGAGGAGCGTTTTCTTGCCGAGAGTTAAGTGGTGAGCATGCAGATTAATCGGTGACAATTACTGTGCAGCCTTGACAGTATGTTGACCAGTGACACAAAAATATAGCGATGGAAGATCCCATGATGATTTTGTTTAATTCTGCCGGTATCAGTGGAGTAATTTTTGCTTTACACCAACATGAACATACTTTGACTGAGGCCCAGTGGGAAAGTGGGACCAGGTTGGGAATATTACGTTGTCAGTGACATCATCAGGAAAATTCTGGCTCTTTATCCATTTTGCAGAATCACTCGATGAGCCTGACTTCCCTAAACTCAGAGCAGAAATGCTTTTCGATACGTGATGTCTCAAGTGAGTGTGTAGGTAAGGATGTAGAGAGGAGCAAGTTTTTTTTCTTTGACATGTTGATTTTAGACACATCTGAAAGATTCTTTAAACATCCAGGTGCTGCTTCCCTGTGTATTTCCTGTTAGTCATTTTGCAGTTATGCTGCAGCCCTGGACCTAAAGAAATACTGTAGCAGCTGTAGCTGATTTTCCTTCCTTTTCCCTTTTTCCCCCTGTTCTTTTTCCTTTCTGTTCCTTTTCATTCCTTTCTCCTCAGTGTAGGGTGTGACTGTACAGAGAATTATCCTCTCTGGCAGATGGAAGACAGAATTCTGTCACACAACAAGAAATGGCACGGCTGCCGTAGGTATCCCTCATTTGTATTCTAAAAATAATAATTTTCCTAACCGTATGCTGGGGAAATTTGCATCAAAATTAGTGGGAAGTGTGACACCATTTTCTGTGGTAGCGTGGTCAACTTTAAAGTCCAAATTGAAAAGGACTTTAGTCTGTCATTCAGCTTCTTGTTACTTGCTTTTCCTGCTACACCCACTTCCGCCACTTGGAATTAAGATTAAACAAAGAAGTAACAGAATCAGTTGTGGCCAGAGATTCTTGTGTGCCCCGTCTTTTGCCTTGACTTCCTCTGATTTGTCGCTGGCGGTCTCCGAGAGAACAATTGTAACAGAAGTGGCTTCAGGGTGGAGCTTCTGTGG
>NW_009708391.1:12429-20663 GCF_000703405.1 Apaloderma vittatum | reverse complement strand
TAAAACTCTTCGCTGGAAGAGCAAAGTGCGAGAACTAAGTCCAGCTCCTGTTCTGCAGGTGCCCTGACTTGGAACGGCTCAACGGTGCCTCTCAGGAGAAGGAGGTGCGGGCGGAGAATTGCCAGTTCGGTTCACAGGGTTGAATTCCCAAGCTTCATCTCCTGAAGTTTGGTGACCAGTGGGTCCAAGTGAATGTTGAGGCTCCGTTTGGGCACGACCTTTCTTTTCGTGTCCCTTATGCAGTCATGACGACATGCACGTCTTCTTTTGTAAGGCAGCTGTAAATTCACTCATCCAGCAGGTCTTTGTGGAAGAAGAGTTTTATTCTTTTCTAGTACCTGTTGTGAAGCTGGTTGGAATAAGTAGTACATAATCAATTAACGTTGTAATTTTCAGGTAACTTCTGCAGGGCTGTGCTCTATAGCCCTTCCATCCATCTCGTCCAGCCTCAGTTCGCTCCCCTGACTCCGGAACTGGGGAGAGAGACAGGAGACAGCAGAGGACTCTCCCATTCAGCCAGCGTTGTCCTGCCTCTGGATCTGGAGGCACAATCCAACACCGCGCACATTTCAGCAATTCTTTTTTGCAATTTCTTGCAAAGAACAGGAAGCTGCAGGCAGCAGGAGAGCTGCGTGCTCGAAAGGCAGAAATGCACTTTGTAAAATGGTTGAGGGTACAAATGGCAGATGTTACAAAACAGCAGTCTCTGGACATAGTTTTAATCAACAGACACGAGTTAATGTCTTCTGAAGGTTCACCTCACTGGGTAAAAACCAGCTTCAGTCATTGGTGAAAAGTCATTTAAATGCAGTGTCATAGCATTGTCACCGATTTAACCTCCACAGGCTAAATGGCAAGAAGGACCTGATTTGTGTGGGTTGTGAGACTGATGGACGTGCGTTATGTCATCAGGTGAGCAAGCATTTCAGCATGGAGTTAGCTTCTTTGTGTACAGAAACAGATGTAGTTGCAAATGCTAGTTTAGGAAGCCCTTTCGAAAATGAGATTGAAAGTCAGAGAGGAAATCATACCCCTGTATGAAGGGTCTGCTTTGACAGTTTCATATCTCCAAAGCCTTTCTTCTTTTCTGCTGAGCTAACTAGGATTTCATATAACCTAGTGTCATCATTTAACTTATAGGATATTCATTCTCTGTAGAGAATTATGCTGTTGAAGCTGGTATTAGTCCCATTGTGTTGAGTATTAGCAGTAGAATGTGTGTGGGGTTTGGGGCGTGTGAAAAGGAGTCAGACTTTAAATGCCAAACCAGACCAAGAGCTATTCTTCTGGTACACACAACCAGGGATTTATCAACGCTGCTGTTTTTTCACATTGTGCATATGACTCTTTTATACTTAACTATAAATAGAAAAGATGTGCAGGCACTGGTGTAACCTTAGTGTGTTTTCAATGCCTATTTACATTATCTGGCATTTGCTTAGGGACTTCACATGCCTCAGTGTATATGCAAAGAAAATGAGGGAATAGTTTTGCGAGTCGCACAAATTATGCAGTCTATTTCTAATCAGGTTTTAAGGTATTTAGTTAATGACTTATAAATCATATAAGTTCTGACAACGTACACCTCATTTAGCGTTGCCTAGGTGCAGATAAAAGTCAGTATGTGCAGGCTACCACAGAGCTGGTTAAATCTGTATTAGGTGGAACTCAACTTTGTATGACTTCCAAAACCTATCCATTTGGGCTGAAATATTCCTTTCCATATTTTGCTGCCTCAAATCTATATTTCAGAAAGGCTGAGCAAGACTTTGGGGATTTGTTTAGCTACTTGGTTTGAGGGGATTTTGCATTCACTTGTTTGAACAATATTTAAACTAAATTGTAAGCTAAAATATCCCCTGTAACTAATCCTTTCCGAGCGAGAGTGTGTAAGAAATTGGCTTTGACCTGCCTGATCTGTGAGGACGTGGAATCTGGCTTCTGAGTGTTAGCAGCAGAGTTGTTTTCTTTATTTTGCTGGCCTCATTATTGTGCACCTAGGAAAGGATGTCCTCTATACGCAGGTATCCTAATTAACTTTGCCGTGGGCTGGCGGGCCAGCTGAGGTCAAGGTTAAGGTCAGGAACTCTTACGACTCTGTAAGATCATTCATCCAGACTTCTGAGCAAATAGAAGAGCCTGGCTGTATTTGTAATGCATACAATTAAATTAATTTCTAGCTAAGAATAATTTTATACAGTAAAATCTCACAACAAAATCCCTAATAATATAGCGGAATTGAAAGAGAGGTTGGGCTTGAATTCTAAATATCGGCAAGAAGCCATAGAGTTTTGATCAAGCTGTTATTCAGACAGGTGCTCTGACTGCACAGGACTCCACAGATGCAAAACAATAAAACGATTTCTGCTCAGGGATCCTACAACTTCAAGAAAAAACAAAAGTGGCGATAGAGAAGGGGCAGCACAAGGACAGCACTGGTCAGTGTGAGAGTCCTCCTGACATGCCTGCTGCCTGCCAAGCTTTGGGAGACAAAGGTCTCGTCAAGAATGAAGAAGGTGCAAGAATGCTGATGTGAAACTCAACAAGCCTTAATGGAGTCTGAAGTCGTAGGCAAATCGGAGAGGAGAGCTGCTGCTTCAGTGGTTAAAGACACCTGATAGGTAGGATGAGGAGGTGTTCATGTAAGGGAAGGATGTGAAGACCGTGGAAATAAAGGCAGACTTGTTCCTCTTCCTTTACTTAGAGCGTACTGCGTATTTCTCACACAATACTACAGAAGTCTCTGGTTGTCAGTTACCTAGAAAGCTTTTTCTTGCTACGTGTATATGTTTAAATACATAGGAAAAAAATACGTTTTTCTGAAAATGCTTTATATACTTCTCACTTGAACAGGGAAAAAACCCTCAATAACTGGAAGAACAAATGGTGCCAGTTGAGGATTCAGTTGAACCTGCTGGCATTTATAAAGCACTTGAACCTCACAAAGACTACTTTGAGTAGCTTGTAATAGCAGAGCTACTCAGATCATAGCGTAGATGAAAGGGGTTATTCCACTGGGAGAATTATATTTAAACTAGTCACCTCTGGTTTGGCTTTTGAAATATGACAAGAGAATCAATGATTGGTGCTCTTAAAAGTATGAGGAGGCCTTTGGCTTAGCAGCAGTCTAGATATTAACAATTTTGAAGTCTCTTCATACCAAGGGACTATTAAGATGAAACAGTAGCTTTAAATTAAATACCGTCATTCCCTCAGTTTATCCTGAAGGAGAGGAGTAATTAGGCTTGTTTATCTGAGAGAAATGAAAGATTAAATTACAGGGAATGCCCCTAAACTAACCCTGTGACTAAGCTGAGTTTACCGGAGACCCGATCTTTCTCAGCATTTTGGCTCCCAGTTTTTCCAAGCATGTTCTCCCTTGCTCTTTAAACAGAAAAATGCCAAACCGTGGAATAAATGTGTTTATTATTTTCCTGTTAGCAAAGTCAATGATCCCAGGCTTCAGAAATCATACCTCCTCTTTTTCTGCTCTAAAGCTTGATACGATATTGGAGCAAAGATTTTGAACTGTATTATAAAGAATAAAGGCAGCACCCTTTTTTGTTGTTGTTGTTGTTAGTAGAGTAGTATTTCTTTAATTCTGCAGTTTCAGCTACATCCCTCTTCTTCTCCTGCTTACTCCGGGTGAAAGTAACACTTTGCTCTGACAGCCAAATCCATGAAACTGCAAAAAAGCGGATTTCAGGACTGTAATGCGTTGCTGCTCCAATAGCAGAGCATCAGTGGAATCGTCTTTTTAGCACATTGCCAGGTTTTTCGTGGCCGCAGGTGATGCAGTGAACTGAAGAGTTTTGAACACGATGTGTGTAGGCCTTGCTAGCACCTTGGGACAAACCTCATCAGCTACGTCAGCTCCTAGCAACATGATTTGGGGGCGACTCTGCTGCAGTTCATGCGAATGGTCACCAGTGAGAGGAAAAGCAGAAAAAATTCCAGAGCCGTGGAAGTCATTAATACTGAAAAAAAACCTTGTAAAATTATTATTATTTTTTTTTTTTTTTAGAAATAGGGTTTCTGATTTCTCTACTGGCTATTTTTATACCCATTAAGTTTACTAAGTAACTAACTTCATTGATCTTCAAGAGTAAAATTCACAAAGCCATTTAAAGAAACTGCTATGATTGCTTTTCCACATTTCCCTGATGAATATTTCACACTTTCATTAGACTTCTTCTGCTTCTATTTCTAGTTAGGGCACGCAACTCATTCCATATTTAAAGACCGTTCGGTAGCATAGCTTCAAGCCAAGCAGTGGCCCTGTTTGAGACGAAGCAGCTTTGCTGAAAGCTGACTCTGTCTTTACTGTAGGGCATCAGGCGTTAAAGGAAGATCATCTAAATGTCAGGAAGTATGAGAGTAAGCACCCCAATTCTTTTTATTTCTGGTTTTGTCACCTCCTGCGCAACCTGTCCAAACGGTTTGATGCCTCTTGAGTTTTTTGTTTCTCTTTCTGTGTAGGTGGCAGGCTGTTTGAGGCAAGGCTGATTCTTCGTATGCTGCCGGGTGTTTCAGTAGCCTAAATGCAAGTAGCGTTATTGATCCGAGTGTCACCTGGGGGCTGGGTGTGTTTGAGCAGCTGCGGTGATCGCCTGCCCCTTCGACGGCAGAACACGGCGGTGATTGGAAAACGTGTTGTGTTTGACATCGTACGTCCAATAGCGTACACCCGCGCACGGGCACAAGATGGACTGGCTTTGGCATTTGTCTGAGGGAAGACGTGAGGGAGGAGGATCTGGATATTAATCCGTGGAAGAGAAAATGCTGCTTCACTTACGTGTTAGTCTGGTATGTCCAGCTTCTTCAGATTCCTCAGCAGAGCTCTCTCTCAGCTGTTCCCCAGGCAGTCCCTGAACACCGGCACTCCTCTTGTCTCTCTGACTGGAGGGGTTTCAGGCTTCTCTTTTTGATTTAGGCTTCCCAGCTGGCAAAATAAGAGAGGATCCTCCGAGTTAATAGTCTTTTGGATACGTACAAAGCATTCCTACCTGGGCGTCTTTGTAGCAGCATAAGAGAGTTTAAGGAATTGTAACTTTATGCGACTTCCTTGCAAATTCTTGTGTTGTTTCATACTGGACTGTGGGGCTGCTGGAAGTCGAGAATAATATTGTTGAACACGGTTAAAGTCCCTCTGAAGCTTGCTCAGGTAACAGCTGCGGTGACTCTTCAGGCATCTGTGCACTTACGCAGATGCGTATGTCGCTGGTTTAGGGTGGTCATAGGAAATGCTAATAATCGCTGAGAATTCAGTACAACCCCGTGGAATTAAGAAAGTGCTAGACTGCTAAAGAGAAAGTTCCAATTTATGCAAACTTATTTCATGGCGTGACTGCAAGTCTCACACGTTTCCTTTTTGTTAAAACTTGACATTTGGAACTAAACAGTCCAAGAGGGAGAGAACATTTCCAGCATATAAAGAAAAGTTGTCTTAGTGTGTTTTAGACTTTTCCATTCAATGTGCTTTTCAGTTTCTGCGGAGGATTTTGTCATTGACTTCAGTTGATACATTTTCACAAAAGCTGTTACTGAACACGGTAATTTATATTTTTCGAGTTGGAAAATATAACCTGCTCTATCAGTGTAAAATTATTGCTACGGGCAATGAAATCTCCATTATGTGATGATTAATATTTATTGTAGAAATGCTCTCTTGCTCATAATTTGAAGATAAGAGGGAAAATGATGCAGAACTGAAGAGAGCTGGAGAGCCCTGGTACTTGTCAGGAGGTAGGTTTGGCAGGCAGTGCTGTAGTCAGTTTTTGAAGCTTATATAATGATACACAAAACTGACACTCACCTGCAGTCCCCGGAGAACTTCTCCAAGGCCAACCTTTGTAACCGTCTTAGCAGCCTGTGCCTCTCACGGAAGTTTCTGAGGTTCATAGTGAGAATTAATGCTGACTCCCTTCAGTACTGATATTGAAAAATTTATTTAGCCTGGAGATACCAAGCGGAAACAGGTAGGGCTTGACATCAGACAGACTTAAAGGTAAAACTGTAACTCAAGAGCGGTACAGGAAGGCACAATAACAGCCTATTTTCAGCTTGCTTCTGGAGTCTTGTGTTGATGTCCTCCAGACATTTGTCACATTTAATACTCAATGGCAGAAGTCACAGTTTTGGCTTTAGATTAATGACACACAAAAATTGACTGCCTGTCCTTAGAAGGAGATGTTGACTATACATAGGAAAGCTTGGAAAGAGCAGTTTTTTGGGGAAGGGAGGGTGAAATCAGCTGTTTGGAAGTGTTGGGAAAGTGTTTGATGTACATATGCTATCCACAGGCCATGGTTCCCCTCGGCAGGTATGCTCGTGAGAAATGCTTACCTCCTCTCTGTTCCAGGAGTGGAGTAAATAAACACAGATAAACAAAAACCAGGCTCTTGGACAGGTTACAGTTGTGTCTGAAGAAGCATTTGAAAACAAATTCTTTTTTTCAGAAAGTTTTCTAATTTGCTGTGGAAAGTGACTGTGCAGAAGAAGCGACTGTTTGCTGAACAGTCATTTATTTTGGTGACGTTCCCTGTTTGATTTTTTTTTTTAAGCAGGAAAAGCAGATAAAACACAGTGCTAGAAAGCAGTGAGGTTGATTTATATAGTTGCAAGCCTTTTTATGTGTTCTGTCATGAGACTGTCTAATCATAGAATCATTAGGCTTGGAAAAGACCTCCAAGATCGTCAAGTCCAACCATCAACCCGACACCGTCATGACCACTAAAGCATGTCCCAGGTGCCACAGCTGCACATCTTTTGAACACCTCCAGGGCTGGTGACTCTACCACTTGCCTGGGCAGCCTGTTCCAATGCTTCACCACTCTTTCAGTGAAGAATTTTTTTCCTAATATCCAGTCTAAACCTCCCCAGTTATATTATGACCACAGAACAATCTTTACTCGCAAATTGAATAGAAAGTGTGAAAACCATTGAAATCAAGAGAAAAAGAAAACCGTAGAAATTGCAGACGAGATGCTTATTCGTTCATCAGCAGGAGATGAAGGAGAGTCATATGTGGTGCTAGAACTTGTATTGTGTCCTGTGGCTGCTGCTTTCCATATTTCTTAAGCCGCCGTGTCATGGCATGGAGCTAAGTATGTCAGTTTTTCACCAGCTTGGTGTTTCTTCATGGAATCACAGAATCATTCAGGTTGGAAAAGCCCCCTGGGATCATCGAGTCCAACCACTAAACCAACTCTACAAAGCTCACCCCTAAACCATCTCCCCCAACCCCACATCTCAACGGCCTTTAAACCCCTCCAGGGCTGGGGACTCAACCCTCTCCCTGGGCAGCCGGTGCCAAGCTCTGACCACTCTTTCTCTGGAAATTTTTCCTCATGCCCAGTCTAACCCTGCCCTGGTGCAGTCTGAAGCTCTTCCCTCTTGTTCTATCGCTCATTACCCATGAGAAGAGCCCAGCCCCAACCTCTCCACAACGTCCTTTCAGGCAGTTGCAGAGAGTGAGGAGGTCTCACCTCAGCCTCCTCTTCTCCAGCTCTTGCAGTCGCTCTTGATCAGATTTACTCTCCAGGCCCTTGCTCAGCTCCGTTGCCCTCCTCTGCCCTCGCTCCAGCCCCTCGAGATCTCCTTTGGGTTGAGGTGCCCTTCATCAGTAGGGAATCCCCAGTTTACTTGCTAAGAAAGCTCTCACCTTCTTTTCAGCTAATGCCAGAGGGGTAGAGTTGGAGCCGAACGGAATATGGCATTCTTTAGCATTGTATGTTCTTGGGGCTTTTGGTGTAGACGTACGTGTTAACTGATTTCGTGGTCCTGTGAATATTACCCAGAATGAACATTTCATTTTGCGGCATTTTTATAATGTTATAAAAATCCATCATTTAAACCCCAAGCTGTCAAATCCATGATTTTTGTACCAATTCAAGAGTTGGTTTTGTTATGTGATGTACAAAGATGGTTTTGTTTTAGACACCCTCTCTTAGCTAGAGAGGGTGGCGTGCCAAGAAACGAAATAGAGATGCATGTGGTGCTGAGGAGGTGAGTGGGAGTCCTATGAAACGTGCAACTTTGTTAACACTAAAATTTTTTAACACTCAAAAGTAACTCTTCATCTTCTGTGTGAGAGCAGAATATGCATTTGGTTATTGCAAAGCCACATTCTGTGGCGAGCTTAGATTTATGTGTGTCGCACCATTCCAGGACAGGGGGCCTGAGACCCACACAAAACTCTTTAAAGCCAGCCAGAAAAGCGTTTTTTGTGGCGT